>NW_005842136.1:1264608-1283320 GCF_000455745.1 Alligator sinensis | reverse complement strand
AGGCGCCCCCCGCGAACCCCCGTTGGTGGGGGGGGGGGGCTGGGGGCAATGGTGCCTGTGCTAGAAGAGAGGGGTACTGGAGGGGAAAGGGGAAGGGAGGGAGTCTTTTATGCTTTGTGGACTCTAAGTCCCCAGCAGCTGCTGCCGTGGCGCAGGGTGTCTGCTTGGTGGGTGAGGGGAGATCAGGGAAGAGATGGGCTGCAGCCATCCCTGCAGTGCTGGTGGCATCTCTCTCATACCCATTTTGAATGCCCAGATCTGTCCCTAGTTCCTGGGTTAACCCTCTCACAACTGCTGCTGAATTAAGGCTTTTACTGTCAGGTTCCACATACAATTAAGCAGCAGCTGTGAGAGGGTTAACTGTGTTGCTGTTGCAGCAGTGCAAGGGGAGTGAGGCTGAGGAGCGGACTTTGTCCCACTCCCTGAGTTGGGACCCTTCAGCTACTGAGTGAGTCCGTACCACAGCAGGTAGCACTCTGCCTGCTCTGTCACCCTTGTTTTCCTGTGCTCAGCACAACCACACTAAGTGCCTTATCAGAACTGGTATTTCTCATCATAATTTCTTTGTAAAGCAGCTATATGATTAGACTGGCTAAGATGGCCTTCAATTTCAACTTCTTAATAGCAGTTTCCTGTGCTACAGCGTGTCCTTATTCTAATGATGTATTTCTATGTACCATCATAAATCTGAAGGCTATTTTTACCTTTCCTAAATAGCTTCCTAAATCCATATGTGTGTGTATATATATCCCTAAATATTATCATACGCCTTTAATGAATTGGTGTGCTTCAGAAATGGTCATAAATCCCAAGCATTAGGGCTAGGATCACACCCCTACTCTGCACACTTCTCTCATCATAGACTTTTCTACTTAAAGTGTCGTTCAGAGGAATAATTATAGTCTCATGAAATCAGCTAAAAGTAAAGCAGTTTATGTCCAGTTCCTGTAGGCCTTGTCTGGTCCAGGCCAGGGTCCCAGTGAAGTTAGTAATTTTTTTTGCTTAAGTAAGGGTCTGATCCAAAGTGAATGGGCATCCTTCTACTAACTCCAAACAGTTTCGGGTTAGGGCACCAGTCCCTACTTTGTTTAATGGGAAACTTTTAGTAGCTCAGAGTTTTTTGTTTTTTTGTTTTGTTTTGTTTTGTTTTGTTTTTATCCTGACATTTTGTTAGGCAGCAAATCTGCCTCTTTAAGGCTTCTTCTACACGCCACAGGGGTTTAATTCGGTTTAGTTCTCCCTAAATTGAAACGGTGGGTTTTTAAAAACGCTGTTTCAATTTAGGTAGAATTAAGTTGAACTAAAGCCCTATGGCATGTACACAAGGGTGGGGGCCCAATCCTTACCTGCCTCTTTGGCAGCACATGGGAGTCGGGGCAAGGTGCTGGTGCTGGTGGGCCAAGCGGTCCCTGAGCTGCACAGGGGCCCCCAGGCAGCATCTGCCTGCTGGCACCTGGCCTGGGTGGTCCTGCCAGGCACCACAGCCATGGAGGGAAGCACTCCCCTGCCCCCACCACAGTTGCAGAGGGAAGCACCAGGCTTCCACACAGGTCAGGCAGGCAGGCTTGCCACTTTTTTTCTTCAGTGGAGCCTGCCTGCCTGGGCTGCCACCAGGTCCCATAGCCCCTGAGTTGTGTGGGGCCCATCAAGCCCCGAGCACATTGACTTCCAGTGCCCCGTGCACTGTTGCACTTTGTTAGGTAGCAAACTAAAACACCACGGAAGTGTTTTATCTTGCTACGTACCAAAGTCATTTAAAGTGGAATATGCCACTGAGCATGCAAACAGCAATGCCATTAAAGCAGTGCAAAAGGGCTTTTAAGCCACTTTAAAGGCCAATTTTGTGGTGTGTACAAAGGCCTTCATTGTCTAAATGAAAATTAATGTTACCAGTGTGTCCCAGGGGAGCTGGGGTGGCAGGAGGACCCCAGGCCAAAAGAGAGCCCCACTTACCTCTCACAGAGCCCAGAGAGCCGGAGGAGAGGCGCGCGGCAAAACCACCGGTGAGGGTGATTAGCCGCGCGTATATCCAAATGGGGCCAAGCAGCGTGGGCGGGAGACACTGCCTGGGAAAGATGAAAAGCGGCCCCGACGAGGCGGCGGGGCGGCTGACGAGTGGAGGCTTGAGGGGAGAGCCCTCACACGGAGGGGATCAGCCGCTGTGCCTGGCAGGCTGGGAGGCCGGGGGCGGAGCCAGGAGAGGCTCCGACGAAGTCGGCAGCAATGCTGACAGCAGAGCCGGCAGGGAAGCCAGCTGTAACACCGGTAGCAGAGCCGGCAGGGAAGCTGGCTGTAACGCCGGCAGCGGAGCCGGCTGGAAAGCCGACAGCGATGCTAGCCGCAGAGGCGGCAGTAAAGGTGGGAGCAACACCGACGGGGGATCCAGCAGGTGCACCTGCAATGGAGCCAGCGGTAACACCCACGGAGGAACCGGAGGCAGGAGTCGAGAGAGCAGCGTCGGGGCAAGTCGGCACTGAGACCTAGGAGCGAGCCTGCACAGGAGCCTTGGAGAAGAGGTAACAAAGGGGCGTGTCCAATGGGGCCTCGTCGGGCCACACCGGAGGGCGGCCGAAGACCGAAGTGGGGTCAGACAGTGGACCTTTGTGGCCCATAGCGGCCTTAGGAGGAGGCAGGGACTCAACACCCCAGTGGGGTGAGCCGCCCGCACTGTGGAACCCGAGCCCAGGGCAATCCACACGGCCCAGAGGCCAGAGGCACCCTTTTGGGCCTCCTGGCCCAGTAGTTTAGGGGCCTTAGTTATCTTGGTGGTGGGATAGGCACGTCACGTCACAGGGTGATTAGTATAGGGCGATAGGGAGTCTTGTTGGAGGGACCAGGTTGGAAGACCTCGTCAACCATACACCTGGCCCGAAGACTCAGGCACGCAGCTGGCAAGCCGTGGGCAGAGGTTGGGGGAAGAGCTGAGGACACCAAAGGGGCCCAAAGATTGGCAGCCCAAGGTGGCAAGTGGCCGGGGTGTGGGGTGGTCGGAGCCCCGTGAGTACCCGCTGAGAGGTGTGACGACCCTGGAGGCTGCCCCAAGGGGGAACCTCTCCACTGAGGCAACATCCCAAGTCGTGGCAGGCAAGTTAAGGGGACCCCCCTGACATCAGCAGGGGTAGCCTGTGGGGTCCACCCGTGAGCCCAGGACAGACACGATCCATAGTCTGGGTTATGGCCACGCGGGAGCGCTTAATTGAACGGAGGCAGGCACACAGTGCTCTGTGTGTGTGTGTGTGTGTGTTGTGTTGTTTTTTAATGCCCTTTGGCTTGGAAGAAAAAAAATGAATTTGAGAGAGGTGGTCTGATTTCCTGACGGCATTTCTTGTAAGGCCCATTGCTTCTGTCATTGTTACACTTTGCAAAAGCAGATTGCCTTGGTCAGTATGGCACAGCGTGTTGTCTGTCAATTTAATCACGTCATGATTTTATTAAATATTTTACTGCTTAAAAATTCAGCAGCTGAGGCAAATGTACAGGGACTCAGGATGGACTGAACAAAGAGTTCATGTGCTGCCCCATCTTGTTTCCATTTTCTAAGGATGTTCCCTCTCTAAAGAATGGGAACAATTCATAAACACTGAAACACATTTCCTTAAAATTGATTAAGAACATAAAAGCAACTGCATGCCAGCTGTTCACTAAGAACAACAAAACTGTCAGGGAAAACTGTTTTTTCCCTGCTGGCATTTTGAGACTGGCAGAGGGAAGGAAGCTTTCTGAGATCTCTGAATTCAGTATCTTACACAGAAGGGCTTTGTTCTCTGGTTACATTGGCTCATCTCTAGTGACTTTTACAGCTCATCTGTTAATTTTCAGTGGGTTTACAAGCTAAGTTAGTGATTTAATTGGGAGTTTGCTAGTGATATTCATCCCCAGGGATGCATCCCCAGGGATGCTGTTGGATGTCAAAGGCCCCTAGCTAGAGACCTGAATAAGCATGTATTTCTCTGTGTGTGTGTGTGTGTGTGTGTGTGTGTGTGTGTGTGTGTGTGTGTGTGTGTGTTGATGGCTTCTAGGTCTGCATATAGGAAATACTGCTTGACAGTAGGAAGAAACTAGCTGTGACATTTAAGCAGCAGCTTAGAGACAGGTAATTTCAAGAATTTGTTTTCTCCCTCTTATTTACTCTGATTGTTTGGGGTTTATGATGATCTCAATTTTTTGACAGCTGAGTGTTTGTTAAAGTTTATTCATGGCCATTAACAAGTCATGGTCCCGGTACATGCAGCCACCATCCTTAGGCTGTTTGTTATAATAAGGCTTACCTCTGTTACACGGCTACCTTATTCTGGGTTCCAGCTCCAACTTATTTATCATCCTGTCACAATTATTATACTTCCAGGACTAGCTTGAAAACAGATTTTTTTATACTGTGTATGAAGGGTCTCTCTAAGTAAAATAAATGAATTGAACAGGAAAATGATTAACCTTGCTGTGTCTAATGTCTCCCAAAGGAAAATGAGTTCTTAGACTCCTTTAAAAGAAAAAAAATCTTTTAATGGGTTTGCCTAAAAGGGATATGGCCAAATAGCTTAGCTACCCCCTACAGCTCCCATTTTGATATATCTTAAAATATTGTCACAAGGATAGAAATGTTCTCTGGATCTAGAGAGAGTTTAAAAAGGAAATGTCCATTATTCTGCCAAAACCCCCCCTCCCCCAACAGTCACTGATTCATATAACGCCTATCCCAAAACACTGGGTCTCCCTCTGCTGGCCATGCAGCAGCACTTAACAGAGCTATTTCAGAGCAGTATTTGCTGAAAAACATACTGACATGCATGTGAGCATGTGTATGCGCAAGTGTGAGGGGTGAATTAAAGTAAAATGGCATGTGTTACTTAAAAAGAAAGAAAGAAGCCCCAATAATCTTGCTTTAGGAAGGGCTAGCCAGTATTTAAACTGGAAAAGAATGACCAGAGTAGACATTTGACAGCCTTCTTCCAAGCAGTTAATAAATAGAAGAGGATCACTCTTGATTGTTAGCTGAACCTCATTCTGCCATACCGTTCTCTCTCAGTCACTGGAAATTCCTTCCTTGTGCTGCAGCTGTATCAAGAATTAAACACAGCATGCTCCTGTCACTTGACAGGACCACCACCTGACATTTTAGGGAGCTGAGATGTATTGTAAAAATAGCTCACTTCTACCTGGAATCCAGGAGTGGGTGGTTACTGTTCTTTGTTTTAATTTAATTTGTTTATTCTTGTGCTTCTAAATAAATACAACCATCACTAGTACGGTGGTGGATCTTTCCATTTTTCTGTTAATCCAGAATCATTGGAGAGATACCTGTAAAGACTACAGCATCATAGTTTTGGAGTACTCTAATGCACATTCTAGTGGTAATTAAGATATTACACCCCAAAGGGGGAGAGACCTAAACTGACAGTTAAGGGGGAACAGGCAATGCCAACCCCATAGAAGCCAATGACAGCCATGCTTTAAAATGGATTAGACCCAAAATAAATCAAGCTAGAATTGATATCAGTAGTAATGAAGATGTGGTGGCATGGACATAAGTTTCAGCTGAATGAATATATGCTTCAGTCCTTGCTGAAGCTAGTGTTACTATGGAACAAAGTATCACAATGAAGCCAGTGGCCATACCTAGCTTCTGCTCTGGGAGCTAACTTTAGTTGAAACCAGTGCAAGCACATTTTCACTACTACTATTATCCTTGCTAGCTAACTATGCTGTCTTCAGACCTGCATTTTGCTGAGCCAACATACCTTTGTGTCTGTTTACTTCCCAATACCTAAGCAGTGTTAGGGTGTATGTGCACAATATGCTCTGGGTAAAATGTTATGCTTCCCCTGTGCTAGAGTGGGGGAAGAATGTAACAAGCTCATCTTCATTCATTCACCCATGATGGGGACGGGCTCCTAGTGCTGGTTGCTGGCCTTGCTAGGTGGATCTGGGGGACACCTGGCAGAGCACAGTGTGAGCAGGGTCACAGCCCCATCAACTGCATCGTGCAAACCTCTTGTGTAAGTGTGGTGAATGCTGCCCTTTTTCTAACTTGGTTTGATCTTGCATGAGTCACACCCAACTAGAGTCCTGTACATAAAAATACTTAACAGTAATAGTCCCTTTTTGGGTGCAATCACAGAAATGAGGCACTTTCCACCTGCTGAAGGATTGTTCAGGGATATGACTGTGTTGTATGAATAGTATTTCTCCATGGGGACTCTTCCAAACATTGTTTTATGAGGGGACAGGATTGCTCAAGTGCTAGGCTCTCTAGCCAGTTACTCCTCGTCATGTTTAGAAATGTTTAAATTTTAAACCAGTTTAAAGTTATTGCCATGTGTGAAAAGTGTTGATGGCGTCATACCAGGCCCTAAGCAGGCAGCCATTCATGTTAAAGAGAGCATATGCTGCTGGTATATCTGTTTGTTAGACAACAGGATGGACAAGGAGAGAAGGTATTCACTGCAGTATCATGTTATGTGTTCTGAAAGCCCAGCTCAAGGCATCTAAAATCAGCCATCCAAAATGGTTGGATACTTTTAAACTGTCTTTGGGCCTCAGTTCCCCATCTGTCAAATGGGAGGAAAGAATCCTTCATCGCTCAGGGGTATGATAAAAATAAATATTTTAATGTTTATGAAATGCTCAGGAATTGTTGTGGTATACGTCCTAGAAAAGCCTACAAGAAGATGTGTATCCTCAGAGCACAGTTGTAATAATTGCATTAAATAAACCATGAGGCACACGCTGAATAAGGTAAAGATCATGTGGAGAAAATAGCCTGTGATCATGTGATGGAAGACTGGATCATAGGGTGCCTATAGATGTGCATGGGGATGGGTGGGGGGGGAGGCACATTTTAATTAGAGTAGTTCCTGAAGAGCTGCTCTAATTAAAATACCTCGCTGTCATGTGTATTAAGTGCCCTTCATTTCAAAATGGTTCATTTACCGAGTTTTAGTTAAAGCGCCCCTGCAGCCATTTTGAAGTGTGGAATACTTCATACACGTGACGGTGATGCATGCTGGAGCATCTAATTAGAACGCTCCAGCAGACTCCATTAGAATGCATTGAACCACTTCTATAGGCAGGGGCGGTCCAACCATTAGGCGACCTAGGCGGTTGCCTAGGACACCAAAATTTGGGGGGGCACCAAAATTATATGCAGAACAAAATGATAGGAACATCATTCTAAATAACAACCCTGGCCAGCTACAACTCCACCTTGGTCTAAGACCTTTGTTTTGGTAAGGGGAGAAAGACCTCTGAAAAGATCTCGGAGGGAAGATCACTGGAATCATGACTCCTACCTCTTCCCCTATATTGGAAGTGGTGGGGGCATTGAAGTACACGGTTCACCTAGGGTGCCAATTACCCTTGGACCAGCCCTGTCTACAGGCACCTATAATGCCTCTACACACCAAGAGGCTGAATTAAGTTTGTACTAGTGACTTGTATTCATCACTTGAGTGCAACCATAATTCGTTTCAAATGATAATAAACCCCAGCTTTCTGCTGCATATGGGCACACTAACAGTTTGCCAGATCCAGGACTTCCGCACCATCCCTCATCTGGCAGCATGTTTTTCTTGTCTCTTCCTTGACTAATCTTGATCTCCTCCTACATAGTCGCAGACCTTCCATTTCACCCAATGAGTCCCGCTCAGGGGTACTCATTTCTGGGTCTTCCTTTTATATGCTTAAATAATTTATGATAGCTGCATAAGCCCAAGCAAACTATCCCTTTCACACCTTTGAATGCATCTTGTTTCTCTACGTACAAATTACAGTTGATATTTTGAATGTTAAAATATTGTAGTAAGATAAAAGAACTGCAAGGTGATACATACTTACAAATGGACACATACATGCTTGTTTATCATTCATTATGGTGATATAGGTACAGAGATACCTAGATATATATGTCACAGCGGTATTTCAGGAGAACCTCTGCAGACATATATTAATATTTTCCCTCTGAAAGGAGGGAAATTAGAAGCCTCTCTAAACTAGAGGCAGTGAGGTAGGGCTTATCTATACCATGTCAAAATGTGTCCCAGGAGGATCAGACTAAAAGCCCAACCTAGCCTGCTGATGTGGTCCAGAGCTGGAAGTTGACTTGTGAGGCTATCCTGGGCTCCCCCCCAGCGCCTGCTCTTCAACCTTCTGTCTCCAGTGAGTCTGAGGTTGAACTCTGGAGCTGACTCCTGAATAGTCTTACAGGCAAACTTCTAATCCTGGGGCATGTGTTTGGACTCAAGTCAACAGGGTGCGCTCAGTCCCATTCTCCCCAAGATCAGCTGCTAATGCAGATAGACCAGCACAAAGAGCATGATCAGAGGTCAGGAAAACAGACCCTACGACAACAGGCTGAGAGCTTTGGGGCTCTTTAGCCTGGAAAAGTGCAGGCTCGGGGGTGATCTGATGGCCACCTATAAGTTTATCAGGGGTGACCACCAGTATCTGGGGGAACATTTGTTCACCAGAGTGCCCCAAGGGATGACGAGGTCAAACGGTTATAAACTACTGCAAGACTGTTTCAGGCTGGACATAAGGATGAATTTCTTTACTGTCCGAGCCCCCAAGGTCTGGACTAGCCTGCCATAGAGGTGGTTCAAGCACCTACATTGAACACCTTCAAAAGTAAATTGGATGCTTATCTTGCTGGGATCCTATGACCCCAGCTGACTTCCTGCCCTTTGGGTGGGGGGCTGGACTCGATGATCTTCCGAGATCTCTTCCAGCCCTAATGTCTATGAAATCTATGAAGAGTAACTAAGGACCTTGCAGGCTAGTGAAGGCACTGTCACTGAGTTCTCTGTTGATCCATTTGAGGCACTGATTTATGTTTTAACATGAGGCTTTTGCTTTATCTGACATCAAAAATCAAAAGATCAAAGCAGACCCAATAACACCTTTTAGATTTGCACAATCTCTTTTTCCCTTTCCCTTCTCATTCACACTTGGTCCCATCATGTGTAGGAAGGGGAACTCCAGTACAAAAGTGTTTGCATAAATTTTCCTGTTCCTTATGAGGCTACTGAATTGTGTTGCCCTTTTTCTGGAGGCATTTCTGTTCTCTAAACTTCTTGTCATTGTGTTGCAGCATAGACATCAAAGACATGGTTTATAACCAAATGGGACTGCAGTTAATTTATTAACTTATGGATATTATCTGAAGCCACTAAACATAGTTGTAGACTAAAATATGTGGTGCCGGGGGGAACATAAAGTTTGGGAGTTAATCCTAGATATGAAAGGATGACCACTTAAATGACCACTTAAAAATACCAGAGTAGTGCAACTTATTAGTCATTTTTCCTAATGATTTAATAATTCCATATACTGCCAGGTATGGGATCAGTGTATTGGGTATAAAGGAACACCTAATATGAAGGTTCTCATCGAGAAAATTGGCTTGGATTTTATTCCAGTCTTTGGTGACTGAAAGTTGTCACCCTTTGGCCATAGGGTGGCCTATGTGAATTGAATTTTCTGTTTGTCCTGCTCCCAATGGATATGTGTCCACATTAAATAACCCATCACCAGAAACGGCCCTAGTTAGTAGTGTCAGCAGAGATATCAAGGAACTAATGGAGACTGAAGTATACTTACTGGTAAGAACCATTTCCTTTGCAGTGAAATTACTGTAGAGAAGCAAAATGAATCACAAAGACTGGGGACCAGACTGTGCAAGAGACTGTTAGTGAATTTCACTTTTAGGTCATAGGTCTGAATTTGGCCAACTTCCATTAGTGACAATGAGGCATTGCTATCTGATGGCAGGCTCCTTACTTGTAGGAATAGCTCTTTCCTGATGGAAAGATGTCCACAACAAAACCTTCTAGAACAAAGGTAATACATCTTAGAACAGTGTGAGGAAGCTTGGTCTGCTACACCTGTTCTATAAATTAAACTCAAGGTTCTTAAAGTTATTTAGGCAAACAAGATTTTCAAAATCACCTAGCCCCTTTAGTAGATCCCACTAGGCATCTACATGTATTGTTAGGCACCTAAATTCCTTAAAAAATCTGGATTTTAATATTTTAGACCATCCATCAGGCACCTTTAGCAGCACAAAATGTAGACTACTTGAATTGAATAAGCCTACTTTACTCTTTGAAATGAGGTGGTATTAAAGGTTCTTGAGATGCCCCTTCTTGTCAGTAAGTATCCAATTTATTTATGAGGAGTATTCCAGTAACACGCAGCTGTAAGGCCATGGCTTTGAACTGTAGTAAATTATGTTAGCCCTCTTGAAACCACTCAGTAAATTCAGTTTCACAGGGAAAACCAGTTTAACCATAACAAAAACCAATGTAAAGAAAAATCCAATTTAAGTTTACATATAAGGGAGGCAGCTAAGGTTCAAGAAAGTTCTCAAGTTCTGCATTATAGTTGTAACAGGAGCTGGTGAACACTGATCCACTTGTAAATGGTGGGTATATTTTGTAACATGGATCAGGTGAGGTGGATGATGCTACTGTGTGGGCGTGTCTGCATGAGATGCTTAATGCACCAAAGACAATCTACTGTGCATTGGCACAGTGGACAAAACCTGTGCTAATGCACAGTAGATTTAATCTAATGTGTATTAATGTAACTAAAATACTGTTCATCTGATCTAATGTGCAGTAACACCGATTATAGGGCATTTGGTACCTGTCATTACAGGTATTAAGCTTAATGCACTGTAATTGTGGCGCATTAATGAATGTGTTGATCCGCCCTGTGTCACGTTAATCTTTATCTTGATTATGCAGCCTGGTAATCTCTCCATTACTCATTTATTTCCCCCTCTTCAAAACAGACACATTTGGAGATATTCCTGCCACAAGGGGGTTGGGAAGCTTAATTCACTATTTTTTATATTGTACTTTGAGACTTTTTTTACTAGAAGGGATCATCTATGTGCAAAATATTAAAGCTGTTTCAAACATTAATGGCTTGATTTAGCAGGTTGCTGTGTACTCTGGTCCAGATCCAGCAAAGCATAGAAGCATGTTCTTTAAGTTTTCTTTGTTGTTACTCATGTACTTAAGATAAGGACATGAATATAGAGATGGAATGCCTAGTCCTTTATAAAATCAAGTCCTTAGTAATCAGCAAGGCCCACCGCCAAATTAATTATTACAAGTAAGGCAGCTTTAATTGAGACTCTCCATGCTTTTATCAGATTTTTGGTAGCTTGTTCTTGTTGGTATCTCTTACTAGCAAAAGCCATTTCCTTCTTTTTGAGCCTTAATGGGAATCGTATTAATAATGGATCCACTTCAGCAAATCACTTAAGTACATGATTAATTTTAAATATACGAGTACCCTTGCTAGCTTCAGTGGAATTCCATGGATTTAAAGTTGAACAACTGGCTAAGGATTTGCTAGATCAAGACCTATTCCTTTTTTTTCTGCTTTTCCTCAAAAGATAGCAGTTTTTCTATATTCATTCAAATGCCAAAAATAAATAAATAAATAAAAATACAGCCATTATCACATAAACAATAATGATATTTTTACCAGTAATATGGCACACTTTGCAGCAACAAACCAGATGATTTGTTTGGATTTTGACAGGCGTTCTGGTTACACAGCCAGTAAGCTATTAATCTTTCAGAACTCCATATACTCTTTTCTTGAAAAATGAACCAAGATGAGGTTTTTTTTCTTTTCTTTTTGTTTTTAAATAAGTGTCCCTAAGCATTTGGATTGAAATGCATTGTGTTTATTCATTAGTCATCTTCTTAGTCAGGTCAGTCTTTAAAATAGTAATTCACAAGACCTTCCCTTGTGTTCTGGTTGTGTGGGTTTTGAAAAATCCACATAGGCTAGGGACAGACATTCAAAAATCTGAGCCTGAATTGATTCAATCTTTGCAGGTTAGTCTAACCTGGCTAGGCTGAATCAGTTTGTAACTGTACAGACATCCCAGAAATGCAGGTGCATGCCTGCAGTGGCTCAAGCTAGAAGCTGGGGGGCATTAAAGCAGCTCTCCATTCCCTTCTACAGTGCTGAGCTGAGGGGTCATGGCCAGGTCAGCAGGATGCTCTGATTAGGGAGGGGTTGCCCCCACCTTTTTGACCAGCCCAGTAGGGAATTGATAAATACTGTGTTATCACCCTATTAAGAAAACCACAGAGGGACATTACCAGCTACCTGTTGACTGTGCCTTTGTTCTGTGTGCCACAGCACAGACCATAGCCAGCATGTGGTCTGCTAGCTAATGCTGAGAGGTGTCTGTGCAAGGCAGAGGGAATGGGGCAATCCCTGCTCAGCAGGGATTGGGAAAGGGAGGGGAGGAGGGAGAGCAGGGTGAAGCCAGGCAGACACCAGCAGTCTCTGCTGAGCTCCAGCCAGGAAGCAGAGGGGAGGGAATAGCTCTGCTGTAGAGCAGAGAGCCCTGCCCAGACCAGAGAGAATGCTAGGATGCTGGGGGAGTCTGCTTTAACTTAAACCGGCAAGGGGTCTGGGACAGACATTGCATAAACTGGTTTGACCCAAATCAGTTAAGTCTGATGCTACATTCAACCAGGTTTATCTCAAACCAGTTTCAGCCATTGTCAGTCTGGTTTATGTGCACCGAACAGCTGTTCTGTTACAGGTTTAAATCAGTTTCTGATCACTTAAACCAGTTCATTTGTAATGTAGATTATGGCTAGGGACAGACATTTAGAAAAGACAAAATGAGAGGAAACATCAGGTGATAGAAACCTCTATACCTGTCTTCATAAGAAGATTAGACTCTCTCCCTGAGTCTTGCAGAGCAATTTTCAGCTTTTGCATAACCTAATCCAGAGGTTGGCAGTCTTTCATGAGTAGCAGGCTTCTGCTATTGCTCCCCTTTGCAGCGCCTTCTTCCACAGTGACCAAGCTGCCTAGTGTTGATTCTGCTACATGCCTCTGTCACCTTCATGTTTTCTACCTATTCCTATGCCCAGTAGTGAGGCGGGGTGAATTTGGCGGTGACAGTAAGCAGTACCTGCTGTAGAGGACGAAAGGGGGCTGTAGAGGGAATCATTGGTACAGTGGAGGGAGGAGAAAGGGGAATGTGCAGGACAAATATGCATGCCTCCAATCCTCCACGTCAGTGCAGGCTCCAATCTCTTCATGGGCTGGATGCAGCCTGTGGGCTGTAGGCGCCAACCCCTGAGCTGATCTGTTCTGACTTCCTGTTTTTCCCTGAAGTAGTTAGGGCCTTGTTATACATTATGCTAAAAACTGCACAAATGTTAATTAGTTTAGTGTTGTTTGGTCTAGTGGAACAGTTGCACCTTAAGGCAAAAATCCTTCTCTGACTGCCCTTCACCTGCACAGCTGTGACTTGCCATTAGAGACTTGGTGAGAAGGGGCAGGAGTGGCTCATTGTTGGCAATTGCAGTGAGACCAGAAAGCACTGGGGAGCTGCTGCAGCTTGATAAGACCAAGCTGCTTCCCTGGGGCTGTCTGGTCTCATCAAGCTGTGGTAGCTCTGCACTGAGGACAGGGCTGCCTGGGCTTAAGCTTCCACAGACTCAGTCTGTGTGGAGCTCCTGTCTCAGTTCCAGTGAGACCAGAGAGCCCAAGGGAAGTCGCAGCCCTGGAGCTCACTCGCTCTGCTCAGCTGAACTCTTGAGAAAGCTCCTCGCTATCTCTGGCAGCCATACTGCTGCTGGCTGGGCTCCCTGCTGGCCAGCAACACACCACCTGAGCTCCAAGGGGCCTGATCCGTTTTTTCTTCTGGAGTTCATTTCCCCCCCGCCCTTTTCTGTGCTGCTGCTGACAAGAGCAGTGAGTTGGTCCTGGTGGTGCTGGGAGGCATCGCAGCCACTGGGGACACCTGGGGCTGCAGCACTTGCTCTGCCCTGTAACTCTGGGGGGAGAGGTGCTGTGCTGAGCCCCACTGGCCCAGTGAACCCACTCGCCCTGACTCGGGAGGCATTGCTGCATTCTGGGATGGCAGAAGCAAAGACTGGGCATTGCTTTGAAGAGGCATGATGGCTGCAACAGAAGCCATCATGGTCTTGATAAACAGGGAAGGTAGCAACCAACCAAGGAAAGAGACTCTGAGTCCAAGAATCAAAACCATTATTGAAAGTATGCCCTTCAGTTACAGACGTGACTGTAGGTATTTAATATATCATATCTATGAGCTGACTTTCAGCGGTGGTGCATCTGCCACTGAAATTAATGCTTAGCTATGAATGCCTAAAACCAAGCCATGGATGGCAAAACTCCACTGAGTGGAATAGCTTTAATTCTTGCTAAACCTATGCTGAACCAATGTACGGACCCTTTGGCTGGCACCTCTCCAGCTCAACCGTATCAATGCCAGAGATCCTAAGCCTTCTGGTTTTAAATATAGCAACAAGATCTTTATCTTTGAGGTGTGTATGTGAGTGCTTGAGTTACTGTCTGACAGCTCAATTTATATATGTGATTGCAAATCGGCTCCAAACCATCTTCCAAGTTTCTAGAGTCAGTCAGAACTGCCTGGCTCTTTTATTTGTATTTCTGTTTGCATTTCAAACATAGGGAAACCGTGCTCTTTTCAAATGAATTGAAGGAAACTGTTACCTGTGTTCTGGAGGGTTATGTTTACACTAATCAACTTCCTCTTGGGTTTGTTTTAGATCAGCTGGTGTTCTAATGCCAGCTCCTCATAGCAGCTGAGCATCTAAACTAGCACCTGTTAGGATCAAACCCCATTGACCATTTTATTTACTGATTCAGTCAATAGCACAGAGTTTAGCCTCCATTTGCTTATTCAGCTTCCATGGTCAATTTAAGAAATACTTTAATACACAGTGGGCACATCTACATGATACATTTACTGCAGAGCTGCTTGATAAACTGCACAGTGAAGTCTCCATGTCTACACATGCAACCCTATTAGGCAGCAGGAAACTAACTCTGCCGCAGGTTAAGACTTGTAAATACAGGTATTATTTTGCAGCAGTATTATTTAGTGCACAGCAACACACGTATAGATGCTGCTGGGGCTGTCTGGGGCTTGAGTATGTGTGCTGCCTGCTGGTTAGCCTCTGACACTGAAGCACCCTCATGCACCAGCTCCTCTGCAGCACATTAAGCCAGGTTGGAGCAGCCCCAGATTAGCAGGCTGACCCCCCAGGTCTCCTGCCAGCTGGGGCTTTTCTAACCTGGCTCAGCATGCTGCAGTCCTGGGCATATGTGAAGATGTGGTGCCAGGGAGCAATAAACACCAGCACAACATGCACCAGAGTTTATTGCTTTGCATTAGTTTCATGTGTAGATGAACTCATAGAATTCAGTTTCCCTAAGCCTAGGCCTGTAATGCTTAATAAAATATTCAGCCACAAGCTTCATTGTGGATCTAAATCTGAAACAGTGAGGGGACAATTATGTGCTGCATTCAAATAATCAGTGGGAGGACGGTGGCAAAGACAGTTTACAAGGACCTTACTCTGCTTTGACATGGGGAAAGTTCTCCCTTTGGTCACTTGGGGATCTTTAAGATTCTGGATCCTGCATTGGAGTGTAGGTTCTGTAAGGGTTGACAATTGATTTGTAAGTCTGATATACCCCAAAGTACCTACTGGTATTAATAACTCTCCCCATAGAAAAGAGGTAAGGATAGCATTTGAAAAGTAGTCCATATAAATGTATGTGTGCCTATTCAGACATAACTGGTTTGCTATGTTGTGTTGAGAGTTTGGGGTGTTCTGTTTCTTTATACAATTATCACAACTGGAAACAAAGCACCTACTGGCGAGGCAAGAAGGGTCAAACCCTGCACTAGTTTAAAGGACAGTACTGTGTTCAGCTCTCAGATCCCAATTGTTAATAGACACAAGACCCTTATATCTGTTACCTCTTTAGTCTTATCCTTCTACACTTCTCTTCTTTTGATGGACTTTTTGAAGTGCACTTGCACTTTATTTTTCTGTGTTTGCTATTGATTTTACTTCTTCTTTCAGATCCTTTTTTTTAAATGTTCTATGTATCTTCCTTCCAATGCATGCCCCAATAAACTGGTAATATGGAAGGTCATATGGGTTACTGCATCCCTGGCCTGCAGGGCAAACTGGGCTATATGGCCCTGAACAATCCTTCAAATGAAGCATAGTAGACCCACACATTAGAAACATAGATTGGCCCATGATGCAAACTTCAGATCTAACTCTGTGTACAATTTTTCCAAAGTTAATAGATGTTCCCATCTCACACTTGAGATGATCTCTGCACAGTGCTGTAAAATCATATACATACCCCACACCTTCAACTTCAAAGTGCATAAATAGTAATATTAGAGTAAAAAAATAAAGCAGTCTGCTTGTTTTATTTGTCCATGGCTAAATGCTTGATGAGATCTGACTTCTGATTTATTGGGTAAGAGGTAAATTGGAGTCCAAAAGAAACTTTGTGCAGTGGCTTGGAATAGTGTTGCTTTAGGAATAGGCCATCCTGCAACTGTTCAGATGGTTGGACTGGATTACCCTGATTCTATGGCTAATTTAAAGCTAGCCTGGTTGAGTCTAACCAAGGGGCAGAATGGACACAGCTTAGGAAACTGATGCTTATGTGCACTACAGTATGGCCTAAGGCCCTGCTTGGCAAGGCCATAGAATATACACATGATCATATACACATGATCTGAGCCCATCAAACCAAGAAGTGATCATTATGCTTACAATATAAATTGGAGATGAGACAATGTGTGTATGCAGCCAACTGAAGAGGACAAGGAAACTATGAGACTGTTAAATAGAGGCATTTGCTAAGCTGCTGGTTGTATTCACAGAAGGATCCTCTTCTGTTTCCATTCCTGCAGGTCGATATCCACAGGTGAACAAAGGCACTTACATTCAGATCCCTTTGGTTGAAGAACTAAAAAGCGGGGCCTGGGGAGCCACGGTTATGCAGAAGGAGGGCAACTCTGTTAACCTGTCCATCATGTCTGCACCAGACTGCATTGTTGGGAAATTTCGCCTGTATGTTGCTGTCTGGACCCCCTCTGGCATCCTCAGAACCAAGAGAAACTCAGCAACTGATACCTACATCCTGTTCAATCCCTGGTGCCAAGGTGAGAGCTGTGTAGAAATCACATACATGAGTTCTGCACAAAGTTTCAGCAGTTTACCCAGGCTTTTGGTGAGGCAAGGGCCCGATAAAGCTTAGGGTGACTGTGGCTGTTGTCTGGACATGATTTCAATGTGGTTGGTTACTTTCCAAGGAAGCAGTGGCTTTTTATATGATTATATGTTCACTTCAGGCAAGAGAGTTGGAAAGTAAGTGAGTATTCACTTTATCTTGCCCTTGACTCCCCTCCACAGGCACAGCACGCTCTTTCAGCACCCAGGTGGGAGAGGAGGGGGAATTATGATGGCCATGGGAGAGATGAGTCTTACCTGCCCAGGCTCTACTCACCTGAGTGGTAGCTGCTGCTGCTGGCATAGCAACATGGCCTTGGGTTGCTGCCACTGAGAAGCAGGCATTGGCATGGGTTCCCAGGGTGGGAAGGAAGGGTGCTTCTAGTGCCCCATTCATTACCCCCCATTCCTGGGGGCAGCACTGTGCCTCTAATCCAAACCCTCCCACCCCAGCACTGCTGGGCAGGGGGCTATGCCTGCCTGGCTCCTAAGACCAAGCTGTGCCTGCCATAGCGAAGACTGCTATGGGGAGGGGACCATTCTGGTGCCTTCTTAGTTGGCACCCTGGGCTGGTGCCCTGATTGCCCCCGTTTAGTTATGTTACTGCTCTCCTCGTTCCCAAGTAGTTACTGAGTTTTCCCACTAACTTTAGTGGGCTGTTCTTCAGGCCCTGTTTGTATGTGTGAAACTGATAGTTCAATAAACCCCTGTTCATTTCCAGGAAACTGGCCTTTGGCAAGGAGATCAAACCATTCACATAGTGCATAGCAAACTAGTGGAACCTACTGCCACAAGATATTGTAGAAGCCAACAATTTAACCAGGTTTAAAAACGGATTAGACAAATTCATTCCAGATTGGTCTACCAGTGGCTATTAAACACACTGGTAGGGTTGCAACCCCCAAAGTAGGACTCCCTAGGCCTTTCAATGCTGGAAGATGTAAGGGAAAAGGGGCAGAGGACAAATCAGTTTGGACAGGCCCTGCATAAATACTTTTTCCATCCAGTCTGTGCCACAGTGTACTGTGTTAGATGTATCTGTTCTCTGACCCCCTATGGTATCCCTTATGTTTAGGGACCAACCTAATTCGCTGGGGTTGCCCCCTGATTTTGCAGGTAGAACGTGAGCCCAGGTACCCATTTCATGGGCAGAGTGTGGCAGGCCCCCCATGCTGCTGATTGGCCACAGAGGCTTCCTGTTATGTGGCCCCACTCCTTGTGTCTGGCTGTGAGGACTGTCTGTCATGCAGCCCTGCCCCTTGCCACTGATTAGAGATGGGCGGGGCCACATGACAGGCAGCCCTCACACCCAGTCATCAGTGAGGGGCAGAGACAGCAGCTATCTTGCTGGCTGTCCCTTCTCCCCCTTCCCTGCCTGGCAAGCTGTCGTAGCACTCAATAAGTTTTTGGGGTTTTTTTAATTATTATTCTGTGGATTTTGCAGGCAAAGCTGGATTTTGTAAAATCCACAAAATCGCATATATGGTAAATTCCTACTTATGTTCTTATGCCTTCCCAACTAATACGTGGAATAAAGGACTACATTTGTAGAACCTCCTGTTCCACGTTCACATGTAAAAATCAGCACCTTGTTCACATGTGCCAAATGCCTTCATAGTCTGTAATGAACAAGT
>NW_005842136.1:1255978-1264598 GCF_000455745.1 Alligator sinensis | reverse complement strand
TTTTCTACATAGAATGATTTCTGCCAAGTTTATTACTTGCCTTTGGTCCAAGAGAATATTAGCAATGATTAGCTTTATGTATTATTTAGGAAGAGGTTTGTTAAGGTTGAGTGGAATTAAGTGGAAATGACTGAAAGGAACAGAGACCATGACTTTTTAGTGTATCATGTAAGCGTGTTGGAAAACACTGGGCATCTTAAGGCTACAACGATGGCTACTTCAGGACTTTGGGGACAGATGTGAGGGGAGGTGTATAGCTATGACAAGTGGGAGGAGTCCCAAGCAGAAGTAGGATCGCAAATGTAACTTTCTTCTGAATAGATAACTTTTCCCCCCTATGCTTGTTATAAGACTATTCCAGTCCTAGCCAGTGAGTCATGGCTCTATAACTCAAGCTATAGCATAGTGTTTCCAGCTGTGATGTCCCTGGTTCAATACCCAACATGGCAACCAGCACACACAGTCACATGAAGACAAACCCAGTGCCAAAGTCTTTAAAAACGCAAGTTGCCTAGTGAAAATTCATGAATGATGTACACACCCTGTATGAGTTTTCATGTTAGATGACTAGCCAGTGTACATCTGAACTCCCTGCCCTTAAGCTAAGCAGTCTTGTTGAGTATGGCCCAACAAATGCAAGTCAAATTAAACAAAAAATACCATGTTGGTGGAGGAAATAAGTAAGACAAGCTGTAAACAGTGATGCAAAGCTGATGCTGTAGCCTTCAGCAGCAGTAGGTAACATAAGATTTTGCCATGAGAGAGTGAAAGAGAGCACTGTTGTCATTGTTTCCAAGAGCTTGTTAGGTCTTGTTACAATACAGTTTGAATAAGCATGCATCAGTTAGTGAGTACAAGGTAAATGTAGCTTTTATTCATGCTATCAACCCTGTCATTTGACTGGCTGACAGCAGGGATACTGAAGGGTTAAACTCGCATCTAAAATGCATTTCTGTTTTATCCTTTTTCTACATTACAAGTGCTGACATCAAACTGACATTATTACACCTCACAATTTGCTGATTTATGATCTTATGATTGTTATCATTCTTACATACCTCTCCCATCTATTATACCAGGTACAGCTGTACTGTCCTGCATGCTTTCCTTGCATACTACAGCAGATTGTACTGCTTCTGTATGATGTTCCACAAGAAGATCTTAGAATGACCTTGCACAGATGCCAAATGTTCTAATGTACTGTCCTCTTCCACGTAACTTAGCTTTTAACTCATGCTTCTCCAGGCCTGCCTTGTGGCCTACAGCTTTATGGAAGCACACAGATCCTTGATATATCCACAGGGGCTAGAAAGGTATGTGAGCTGTTGCCCACCCCAGGGGTTTTAGACAACCCTGAACTGTTTGGACCACCACTTTTGTGTCTACAAATAACACAGGTGTTCCATTTTACAAAGGCAGAGGTTGATCTTTGTGACCTGTTTAAATATTCTATATCTTGTTGTCCGTAACAGGTTTTGTTTTCTGCATATCCAAGGGCTTGATTTTGTTTTGACCCATATTTGCTGCTTATCCAATGTCTTTCTAGGTCATTTCAGCTATTCAGCATCTATTTCTGCTCAGCCTTTTGATATGAGAACGCAAGGGAGAGAGAATGCCCCACCACCTTTCACTCTGACCTTAAAGGCAGAGGTTCTACGGATCAGCTGAAAAATATAGAAACTCAGATGTCAGCTTAAACTAGACTTTCTTCCTAGGTGAATAAATAATTGTGGGGAGGGGGTATGATATGTATCATTAGAAGGAGAGAAGATTTATACCTGAAATGTAGGGGAATTGCTCATAACCTGGGCAGACTGTCACTTTCACTAGCAGCTTTCCAGCTCTTTGCTTCAAAGAAGTGCCAATAGATCTCTCTGAGGTTCTCTTTAAGAGCAAGGCTTTGTATTTGTGTCTTTCCTTTAATTCAGCTGTTCAGGTTTGACACATTTTTCTTGGTTAGGTTTGCATAGTAGCCTTTTCAGGAGAAGTCTGCATATTTCACCAGTCAAGCTAGAAAGCAATTTTTATTTCTAGAAGGAGAGCTTGCTTCAGAAGTCACTAGATTATTTTATATGATGTAACTGCTTCTGCTGCTCAGCACCAGGCAGACTTTGCTAATTCAGCTATTGCTTTAGATCCTGATCTTGGAAGGTGAGCAGTGCTCTTACCTCCCCATTTAGCGCAGGAAGCTCGAGAGCACTCACCATTCCACAGGATTAAGAGATGTCACCTACGTGAACTAATCACCCACTTTTTAATGAATAACTGCCTGGGGTAATAGCATTTACATCTACCTAAATATTATGAACTTGGTTCCGAGAGGTGCCCCTACAGCCTGCATTGACTTCAGAGATGCTGAACTCTCCTAACTACCTGGATTAGGTATTCTAATGACTTTTGTAGAGGCTTTACCAAGAGGGATGTACACTATATTGGATCATGCTACCAGCTTCACTGACTGTACAGATGCACCTTGCTCGTTCCATCTTTTGCTAACTGGGCAATGTGCTTAAGCTATTGAGATGTATATGTTTTTGCTGATCCAGTTATAGATTCCATCAGTTCATGTCCTTCAAATAGCCTATAAGCTGACTGAGGATTATGAATAAATATGGATGACTTAAGTCTTTTCCTATATCAGGAATCCAACTTTGTGCCATGTAAAACTTTTCCCTAGGTTTGCCATTAACATACAAATTTAGTAGAATCTGCTTGTAATGGCAGAAGGGTGAAATTCACCCAAAGTACCTAACACACCATACTGATGGTGCAGGCAGGTACTCATTGCTTTTCGAGCTTACAATCTAGAGTAACAGCCATACAGCTGCACTGTACTTGGCTATTGGTTGGGTAGATTTTGTGTGCACGTGCACATGCCCACCCAAATGCCTGCAAACTCCTTAGCCATTGCCTACTTTGAGCTCTGTTATGGCTTCAGTTATGGCACAGATCTGCACTGAACCAGCAGGCGCATTTGGAGCCAATTGATTACAGACACACAAAGCTCCTGAGTTCTTAGGGAAAGTGCCTGTTGTACCCTTGGAAGAGAGATAGCATATGCTCACCTGCACAGAGTAACTTGCAAGCTTCGTGGAAGATACTGCCCATTTAGCTGTCTCAGGAAGTGCCAGAAGAAGCCATTCCTATGCTCAGGACAGTACAGGATGTACAACTGTAGTTGGGTCCTTTACTGAAGTGTGAATGGTAGGGGGAGCTTCCTGTGCACATCTTTTATTCCCTTAGTTCTACCTTCACTCTATCCAAGGGAAGTATACTGCACCCTTACTAATTATCATGTAAGCTAATCTTCTTTTCTGGAGCGTTGCTAATACTTCATTCATTTCCAAAATAAACTATTTAGTAGGAGGTATCAGTTCATCAAATTTCACTTATTTCTGTTCATCACAAAATAATTAGGAGTGTGTTACACACGGTACAGTTCTGCTACCTACAACATGCTTAGAAGCAAAATAGTTCACAAACGTCTTGCTTTTTCTTACATGTGGTCTCAGTGGTATTGAAAGCTGCCAAAAATCACAGCAATTGCTTTCTAAGGACTGGCTTGTTTAATTTTTCCCTTCCCAGTGAAAACACAGGGACTATTTTCTCTTTTGCTTTATCAACATTTAAAATATAATAAAATTAAATTTAAAATACATTTAAAATAAATATTAAGAATTGACAAAGAGTTAAATTGATCTCCACTTGATCTCTCCAAGATGGTGCAGTCATGAAATAACAGGCATTTGGACTGCTGTCAACAAGACCAGCTGATATTTTTTACCTATAAAAGAAAACCACATCAGTTGTCAAGAAAGCAGTCAGTCCTTCCTGAATGGATAAGCTACCAACATCTGCAGAAGATGTATTTTCCATATCTTCGAAGGTGCACCTTGCACCCTTTTTACAAATGTGCTTTAAATAAAATGCAAAGGATAATGAGTAAATATATACTGTCGGACCCCAAGTTACGCAGGGGATACGTTCCTGAAAAACACCATGTAAGTTGAAACCGTGTAACTCAAGGCATTAAGTCAAAGGAAAAGAGGGGGATAGGGACCTGGGATCAAGATTTGATAACATTATTTCATAATAAAAGGATATTTAAACACAAAATAATGGAATTAATAGCCTTATTAAAACCGTTACTCCTGGCTATGTGCTTATACAGAGACAAAGCTTTAGCCCGTATTGCCGCACCATCGACAACTGCTCCTTTTGTATTGGTCATTTCATTGATCCAAAGATTAAGGAATTTCTCAACCTTATCTAAATAAGGAATTCTAGTCACCAATGACACTCTCAAGCTCACAGGAGTTGTCATTTTCACACAGCCTCTAATTTTTTGCTCACTTTTTTTAATGGTATGCACAGTTGATTCACTTAAACTGTATTGGCAAGCAATCAACGTAGCACTATTGCCTTCTCTTAATTTATTAAGGATTTCTATTTCCTGGGCTAGGGTGATAGACTTACATGCTCTTTTGGGCACAATGTCAAAGGCTTTCTTTGACGCCATTTTCACAAATATTCAGGGGTTAACATAACCAGAAATGATGGACAGTCTTGGAGATGACTAAGTGATGCTAACGCTACGTAAGCAGACTCCAAACTAACAAGCACTCTACTACAAACAGTGTAAACATGAAGGGTATCATGTAAGTTGACACGTGGTCACATTATATAAAGCGTGTATACGTGAATCGGTGTAACTCAAAACTGTGTAACGGGGGGTCCAACTGTATTGTAGTGCAATGGGCAAATTATGCAAATCAACCACCAGTGAAACAGGACTTCAGTGATCCGTTAATTAGGCAACATTATTGGTAATGTTCAGCAATGAAAGGATTCTGAGTGGAGAGTTGGAGCCTTGAATACACTTAATAATCTGTCTCCTCAAGTCCAGCTTACCAGGGATTCTCTAGTTTTGATCTGAGGTTTTAAATCTATGTATGCAACCTGAATTTAGAGTCATGATCTACTGCCTAAAAGGCAGTTAGTCCACAGCCAGTAGCAGACCTGTAAATTTCTATACCACACCATGGCAAGATCGTGTCCTGGTGAGGATGGTGCTTCCCACTGTAGTCTGTAGATTTGAGGAAGGCTTGTTCCTGGTGCCCGCTGTTGAGCCCTCTTGTTTCTGACACACTGGAGAACAGCTGCTGGAGATGAACCCAGAGTGGCATCACTGGTGACTGCAGATTGGGAGTGTGCCTATATAGATTCAAGTGTGTAAATAGAGCTCATTGCTATCCTCCCCAAAACCAACCACTTCAGCAGGGTAGACAAGCCCTAACTATTAGAAGAGGAAAGAGCACTGTACTGTGCAATAGGCATGCATGTGTACATGCGGAGAGAAGGGTTTCAGACTTGTGGAGAACATCGGTTGCATAGTAAGCAGTAAGCAATAATGGAATTGGCCCCAGGCACACAGAGAGGCTGCATGAGTGACAGCGCATGCTTCTACCAGCCCTGCTTCTGCAGCCAGCCTAGCCCTTGCCACAGCCCTGCCACCCAATGCATGGACCCTTGCTGTTACACCTCTGAGAAACATGATAAAAGCTCCTTGCCTTTCTTTTACTCTGCTGCTAGTGCAGGTTTCAAAGGCTCCTGAATAAAACTATATAACACTTTTTTAATTTTTTCAGCCAAATAACATTTTCACAAAATGTCACAAAAGTGGAAATGTCCCCAACTGTTTCCTCCCTGTCTTATTCTGCTTTTTTGCAGATACACAAATCTCCTGTGGAATCTTTTTAGCTGATGACCTACCTGGGAGGGATAGAATTGTAAAACACTGGATAAACAGCCCGCTAGCAGCCAGAATACTTACACAGTCATTGACTTAAATAAAGTTTATTAAAGTTGCTGGCTGTCACTGGCACACTGGGAGTTCTACCACATAGTCTTATGGGTTTGTTCCAGTCAGACTGGAGTGCCAAGAAACATCAGGGAAGAGCTGTGCAAAAAAATCTGTTCAGGTTTGCAAATCTAGTGAAACTTTTCTGTCAGTTTCCTTAAAAGCAAAAATTATGAAGATAATTACATTGATGTTGATGCTAAATAATGAGAATTATGATAGCACAACCACAGCATGTTATGAATAAAATCCTTCTGTACTCCAAAGCCACCTTTGAGATTTGTGCCAAATGGGAAACCCCTCAGACTGGTGGAGGAAGATACTAATCAAGTTCCTTAAAGATGGAGTTCTGTTTTATATTTTACTTAATGACCTTTGGTATTAAAAAGTAAGAGTGAGCTGGTGAAATTTGCTTATGACACACAAGTGAGAGGGATTATCAATACGAAAGAAGACTGGAGTATCATAAAGGAAGAGGTGGATGCCCTCAAGGGATGGAGTAATAAAGCAGGACAAAATTAAACATTACATCATGCAAGGTCCTGCTACTTGGAATTGTTAGCATGAGCTTCTGTTATAAGCTGGGAGTTTGTCAGGTGGAAATTAACAGAAGATGAGATGAAGTGCCTGACTGGTTTAGGCAATCAAAGGGTGGCAATGTGGACATGAGATACTTTCTGCAATCGCAGTAGTCTATCTCATATTTCCAGGAAAGATATTTTTAGAAGTGTTAGTGCCATTGTACAAGGCAGAGCTGAGATCTCATCTGAAATACTATGTACAATTGCGATCACTTATGTTCAAGAAAAATAAATTCAAACTGGAACAGGTGCAGAAAAGGAACCCTCACCATGGCCTAGTATTTACCTAGATCCTCTGGTGGCATTCGCAGCCTGTGGAGAGCTCTATGCTGTCACAGCTATTCTGCCATCAGTACCCACCCTTGGTAGCTTAAATCTATCTCAGGAATGTGCACATTAGCTGCAGCCATAACAGTGATGATATTAGAGAGATGCAGAGGTCTCATGACACGGAGGGAAAATAAATCAAGAGGAAAATCTCTGAAGGACAATGTTGCCTCAAGAACACATGATTAGAAATTGGCCATGAATACATTCAGGCTGGAAATTAATAGAAGATTTCTAAGCATCAGACAAGTGAGGGTCTAAAAAAGCCTTCCAACAAGAATCATGAGGCAAAAGACCAAATTAGTCTTAAGGTGTGGGTTGATCAGTTATGGATAGAATTATGTGACATGATTACCTGGAATAGTAGGGTTTTGGATTCAGTGTTTCTGGAGGCCCTATCTAGTCCTATGCTACTATTTTCCCAAGTGCAACAAAGGTTTCCTAAATTAAAATACTTCCTTTTGTTTACTTCCATATAAAAGTCTAAATGAGCCATTTTTACCCCAAGTCAAATATATATTTTTAACACTGTATGCCAAGGTCAAGTCCTCACCCAGCTGAACTCAATGAGAATTTTGCTATGGATTTCTCTTCTCTTCTCTTCTGAATGTGTGCATGTGTCTGTATATATAATAGGTGTGTGTGCGTGCGTATAATGTGTGTATGCATGTAGATGCATGTGTATATGTGTATATATATATGTGTATGTATGTATATGTGTGTATATATAATATGTATGTATGTGTGTGTGTATATATATATATGTATGTGTATAATATGTATGTATCTATAATATGTATGTGTGTGTGTGCATGTAGGGGTGTGTGTGTATATATATGTGTGTGCGTGTGCATATAGATATAAATATGTATATGTGTGTATGCATGTAGATGCGTGTGTATATGTATGTAGGCATGTGTAGATGTGTGTATGTAGGGGATGTGTGTGTATATAATGTATGTGTATGTAGGGGTGTTTATGTAGGGGGGGTGTGTGTAGGTGTGTGTATAATGTGTATGTATATGTATGTACGTGGGTGTATATATAATGTGTGTGTGTATGTATGTAGGTGTTTTTGTATATATATAATATATATATATAATACTATATTTTATTATGTGTGTGTCTGCGTGTAGGTGTGTGTGTATATATAATATGTGTATGTATGCAGGTGTTTTTGTATATATATGATATGTGTGTGTAGGCATTTGTGTGTGCATGTGTATAATGTGTGTGTAGGGTGTGTGTGTATATATACACACGTGTGTGTGTGCATGTAGGTGTGTGTGTATAGCGTGTGTGTATATCTATATAATATGTATATATGTATATGTATGTAGGTGTGTGTGTGTGTGCATATGTATTTGTTTGTGTGTGTATAACATGTAAAAATGACCTCTGCCTCTCTCTCTTTCTCACACACACACACACACACACACACACACACACCCCCCCACCATTTCAATCCAAATTACCATTTTATAGATAAACTTGTTAAGACACAGATCCTATTTAAATAGGTCTAAAATAGTAAGCTTTTCAGAATCAGATGCATCATCTACCCCATTATTTTTGATGGTGCAAAAAACAGTTCTACCACAGTGGTGATACAAGGTAAATGCTAGGCCTGTGTGAAGCGGCTAGTATTCGATTTGGATTTGGCTGATTTTGGGGACAGTGATTTGAATCACTGTCCCAGATTGATTCGGCCAAATCTGATTTGGAGATTTAGGTGCAGCTGAATCAGCTGAATCTCCGAATCGGCCCCATCCCTCTGCCCACTCTCAATGGCTGCCCCGCCTGCTTTCCTAGCTTCCAGCTCTTTCAAAAAAAGCCCACACTCACCGGTTGC
>NW_005842136.1:1229353-1255968 GCF_000455745.1 Alligator sinensis | reverse complement strand
GGGGAGTGACCCCCGCTGGCCCCCACTGCCCCACACCACATGGGGGGGCTCTGTCACAAGCCCCCTGACCCCCACCCACTCAATCAGTGCCCCCATGGGTGCCCCACCCACCCCAGCTTCTGGCTCTTAAAACAACAAAAAAAAAGCCCCCACTCACCTGCTCCTGCCAGGCAGGGGGGCAATCCCTGCTCCCCACCACTGCCCCATGCTGTGGGGGTGGAACTCTTCCATTAGCCCCCAAAAGTCTCAAGGCTGCTGCAGGAGCTGGTGAATGTGGGACGACTTTTTTTTTTGTTCTTAAAGAGCTGGGAGCTCTGGGGTGAGCAGGGCAGCCATGGGCAGGGTAGGGGGGCTGGGACAGTAGGCGGGGGTTGGGGGGCACTCAGGGAGCTGGGGGAGCAGGCAGGGGATGGGGCCTGGCAGGGGTCCCCCATGGTCCCCTCCCCCACCCTCTTGCTCCCCCTCCCCCTACTTACCAGCATGGAGTCCGGATCCAGCTCCCTGCTGCAGCGAGTGGGGACTGCCTGAATCGCCAAAGCTCTCCGAATCTTTTCCGACTCGATTTGGAGAACTTTGAACCAATTTGGATCATTTAATTGGTCTCCTGATTCAATTCGGATTCAGAGATCCTCCAAATCAAAACAGCACCCAAAGATTTGCACAGCCCTAGTAAACGCACACCTGCCTGGTATTATAATAAGAGCTTGTGATATTTCTGTTTCATATGATAGCTGTGGCTATGGTTTAACTACTTTGTGTGCTCCCATTACATGTTCCAGGATACTGTTTAGCCACCCAGTCATCCAATCATTTGCACATGGTTGGGGGGGAAGTGTCAAATGTCATAATGCCTCTGAATTTAACTGAGCTGTCACAGTTTTTACCAGTGGGGGTCTACTGCATTCATTCCTGTAAATCTGAGAGTAGTCACAGTGACTTCAATTAAGATTATTTTTGTTTCTAGCATGCAAACTATTGTTGTAATCTCTTTTTAATTAGTTTAGAAAAGATATCTTAAACATTTTTTAAAGCTTTTTTTTTTAACAATTTCTTTTTTTCATTTTAAATGTCTTCTAATTTTATTGACTGGTTAATTATGGTAAGTGGGAAGCAAATGTACAGTAACTTATTTACAGAAAAAGATCAAAACCCCTAAGTTAAGATGGTGCAAAACCTGAACTCCAAGTTCTTATGCACTACAGAGTTTTCTTTAATTCTCTTAATAGTGAATTGTTTTGCATTAACATTAACAGGGTTGAAATTGTTTCTCTTTGATCGGTTTTGCAGATGCAGAACTGTGTCATGGTGCTCCGACTTTTAAATGAGTGATGCACAACAATCATGAAATTCTTGATAAGACGTGACATTTTAATCATGCTTTACGGATCCTGCTAAAAACAGTCAAGAGTTGTCAGCATTTTCCATATTGCAAGCTTTTAAAGCTGCACATGTTATTTCTAAATGTAGTTGCCATAAGTGATGATTATTTATATTGTCTTGGAGGAAATAACAGTACGCTTCTTGAATAAAGAACACTTTTGCTTAAGATGAATATGTTGCCTTGTAGTTCAAAAATCTACCCCATATATAAGCAGACTAATTGTTATTGTGTATACGCTGATGCAGAGGACTCTGTGTTTTTGGATGATGAAAAGGAAAGGGAAGAGTATGTCCTGAATGATGTTGGCGTGATTTTCTATGGAGACATCAATGATATAAAAACCAGAAGCTGGAATTATGGTCAGGTGAGTTATGTAAAAGTTTTCTGGCTGGTCCATACTGTACTGCAATTCAGTTTAATCGCTGCCAGATTCTAGTTGAAATTGTAGTCTCTCAAAAGGGACATTACCAGTCCCTCTTTGAGAAACGCAAAAGCATTTGAAATTGCATAAAGTGGGCATATTCCTAATCCAGAAAAGTAATTTCATAATATCTAATATTTAAAGAGCTTATTTTAGGTGCATATTTCAGATGGTAAGAGGCTGCCCACTGAGAACAAAATATTATTAGCAGACATTTCCAAAATACACAAGAATTTTGTCTGCTTCATTATCGCTTCTACAAGATCAAGCCTAATTGGGCCAAATGAAGGTAAGAGTGTTTCAAATTTTATAATCCCTATGTGGAATGATCTGTATTTGTTTTACCTCCTTCCACCACTTAGTGAAAATAAACTTCTTCTTGTGTGTTATCTTGACACAAGTTTTGCACAGCGTTCCTAAAATTTCATCAAACTTAAGATTTATCTGATCATTTTGAAAAGATTTCTGGACTGTGGCATCTTCCTAACACAAACATTGATTTCTCTGTGAGAAGTGTGTGGGCTGACTTTCTGCCCAAGGATGTTTGGGATATTCCACATTCTGCCCCGTGCTTTAATTTTTTCCCCTCTTTTTTCTCTTTAGTAAAACCTGGAGGGTCTAATTTCCAGCCCCCATGTCTCCCTACCCCCTTTTTAAAACTTTTTGCAGCCACCTTCCCTTTCCAAAATAAGTGAAATACAGGTGGGACCTGGCTGAAACGAGCAGAGAATTCTGATGTGATCATTCACTTCCATGTTTGTGTGCCAACAGGACCTCTGTGCCTGTGCTTCCCCCAGTCATCTCTTCAATGTGCAGGTTTCTCCAAACAGCTCTGCCAAAGATTCTAAGCCATGAATAGAAATCTTATCTATTTGGATCCTAGTCTGTCTCAATCCTGCTTTTTTCTATCAGCCAAATTAATTGGTTTCTCTGATCACTTTAGCAGTGTTTTAGCAATGCAGAAGCAGCCTCCTGATTCCTAAATATTAGAGATGTTCATATCCAGTGTTTTCCTTCAGGTCCACCTAGATAGCAGTTTAATGTAAGGACTGAAAACCTGGTGTAGAGCTTGTTATAGTGTCTGAGAAGAACTGTCCTGGAAGAAGAAATCTAGGACTGGATTAAGCCACATGTTACCTGGGTTCATAGCTGCAGTGAATCACCACAACAGAACCAGGCAACCATATTTGTTAGTTCGTCAGATTTTAACTTTTTGTAACTCTTCAGATTTTAACTGAGTTACACTCACGTTGTCAAACGGTGGATCTTTAAAGCCAAAATAAATCTCTAGGGTAGTTATTTCTACATGCCTCGTTGTATATAATATGTATGCCCTTTTATACTCTGTGCATGTAACACAGAAATATGCATATATATGCCTAAGGAGTGACAAACATACAGCTCACAGGCTGGAGGTCGGCCATCCAGACCAGAGGGCTTCTTGTAGGCTTGACCACCCACCTCTGTGGGCTAAGTTGGTCACCCACTTGTCACCATGGCTGCTGCAGTCCCTGCAGTAGTGGTGTTAATCCCTGCAGATGCTGGACCTGGTGTTTCTGGTGGGTTTTGGAAGTCAGGGAGTTAATACCGTGTCCCCACCCCACCTCCTCCTTTACCTGCCACCAACATCAGGGTTTTTAGCTGACCCTGGTGATTAAAATTGGTGGCAAGAGACAATTGGGAGGAGGGGACTGGGAGGTTGAGCAACATTGGCATTAACACCCTGGGTTGGAGAGCCACACTGAAACAGCAGCTCCAGCCTCTTTGTGGATCAACACTGCCGCTGTTGCTGCTTGCAAGTTAGCCAGCCCAGAGGGAGTCTTGTGGTCCAGATAAGCCCACAGGGCCAAATGAGTTTGACACCCCTGATTAAACTTATGACTACATATTTATGACAGCCAGACTAAGATCTCAGGCAGCAACATTAAAATAAACATCTTATAAATGGTAGATGACAAGGGTTTAGAGCAGAGTACACTTCTTATTGATCTAACTTGGGTCTTTGATACTGGTGATGACTTGATGTGAGGAAAACAGATGTCTGATGATGGTGAGAGTGACAAGTCATTGGATCTGGCCAGCAGCAGAGTAACTGGTGACAGATGGGACTGATGCCAGCAGATCTGAGCTAAGGGGTTTACACGGTCAATTGGGAGGCTCATGCTTTGAAGGGAGTGTCCCTAAAGAGCTACCCTTGACCCAGGGTTATTTACAAGATGTACCAGTGGTATTGATATCTCCTAGGCAAATGCTTCATTTTGTATGGAGGATAGGATGCTGGAAGGGGCTCCCCTGAGACATGTGGGCCCCCATTGAGAATTCAGTTTTGCACTGCAAGTCCCAAAGAAATCAAATTAATACAGTTATGGCTGCCAGAGCTGAGGAGATAAATGATGATATATGGATGCTATTTTGGATGGTTTTGCATTAGAGTGCAACAATGTATCTTACCATAGTTTGTCAGTGACATAATACAGACAAGTTTTTCTGTATTTGACCTATTAGAAAACAAAACTCTCTAATAGCATAATCTGTCTTTAATAAATACTTGCAGCATGCATAAGCTATAGAGTATTCCTGTTACTGTCATGGAAAGCCAAGAAAGAGGGAGAAGACCATATTGTTTCAATCCCAGCCTATGATATAAATACACTTTTGATGTTTATGTTTTCAGTGAATATAGAAGATAATTTTATTAAGTCATTTTTCTCTGTCCCCTGTTCTTTCTCAGAGGACAGTGATCTTTGCTGCTGCTATGCAATTTCTCCTAAACGAATTGAACTACATCATGGGACAAGTTCTTTGATGATGGATTCTAGTCTATTTAGGCACCTCTGCCCTCTAATCCTTCCTGTGCTTGTTATTACTGGAACCCAGAAGTCTGAAGTTTTGACTTTCATTTTAAGAAGATTGCTTTAGGTCACTTGTCTTTTTTTCAGTCCTAAACTCAAAAGCCAGAGCTAATCAATATGATGTAGCTAATTGCCAGTTTATTCTAAATACATGTTCAAAATTACTGTTTTTTGAGGTATGATGACTTTGACCAAACTTTGGCAGCCCATCAGTTGCTCAGTTTTGAGCACTGCAATATGTATGTCAGAAAGGTCCTCTAATATTAATGAGTCTGGGCTCTGTAAAAGAAAGTGAGGGCTTAGTGAATAGACTAAATTCTTGTAGTTGTTATACCTTCATATTTTATATGAATATAAATATATAAATTTTCATAAATATGTATATAATTATTTATTTATTATTTAAATATGTATATTTATTTATTTATTTAATCTGATTAATTTTTTTTGTGCTGTAAAAAATGACTCTGTTGCTCTCCCCTTCAGGTGTCCAGACCAGGATGGACTGAAAGACTATTTTTTCTTGCACTTTTTATTAACTGTGGTAATTAATATTCAAGAAAAATTATATTACAAATGCCAAGTTAAACTTTATTTTGATCAGTGTTGAGGGGACGGACAATAACTTCTTATTTGCTTTCCAGAATAAGAACTGAAGGAGCCTGTGTGTTTTTCTCTTCTAGTTTGAAGAGGGCCTTCTGGATGCTTGCCTGACCATTATGGACAGAGCACAACTGGATCTCTCTGGGCGGAGCAATCCAGTCAAAATAAGTCGAGTTGCATCTGCAATGGTATGCAAGAAGCACCTGAAATGTATCAGAAGTGTCACTTCCTTTAAAAGTGATCTTGAACGACCACTATGGATCTCACTGATCTGGCCCATGGTGCTGCATTGTTAATGTTCTGTTGAAACCCATCTTGTTCCATCCATGCATATGTTGAATTCTAGAGTCTTCCATTATATCTCACTCCACAAAAGCCCAGGTCTTAGTGTTGGCTTCTCATATTGTCTCACACTTTCAGACATTGGACAGCTTGGTATGGTGGGCATTCTAGCAGGTGAAGTAATTGATAAAGCCAGTCCTTCTCATGAGAGGCAAAACAAGATGTTGATTAGGGTGAGGAGATAGAGATGTTAGTTCTAGCTTTCTCATTGATGCGGAGATGGATCCACAAAGAGAGGCTAGGGGTGTGAGGCTAAATATTGCAGCATCTACCTTTTGGGAGCTTAGCTGCCTAGTGGAATTCATAACTTACAAATTAGGCACATGGGTTTTTCACAAAATGCATGGGGAAGTTAGGCACCTAAAGATGGGATCCCCAAAGGCACTGTGCTGAGTTGGGAGATTCCTAAGATGGACATTAATCAAGGCTGAGGAGAAGGCTGGATCTTTGATTCCAGACCTCTCCGGAAATGAGGTGCCAATGCCAAAACTTTATAGTTACATGCTTAAGCACTTTCTTTCAAAAACCAGGCAGGGGGTTAGTCTTCATAATGTCCAGGGGTGGAGGAGTGACCTTTCTTTCTATGTAATAGCTCATTAATTAGAGCACTCACACAGGATGTGAGAGACTTGGATACTAGTCTCTCATGTGCCTGTTGGGATTTGAATGCATATCTTCTGTCTCCTAGAACAGTGGTTCTCAAACTGTTTTTTTTCATGGACCACTTGAAAATTGCTGAGGGTCTCGGCAGACCACTTAATAAACTTTTTTTGTTCTACAAATCAAAGCACACAATTCATATTTTAATACAGTTATTCTCAATTGTTCTGCAGCCTTTCTGTGGACCACCTGAATGGAGCTTGCAGGCCAGTGGTGGTCTGTAGACCAAAGTTTGAGAACCTCTGTCCTACAAGATTGCCTTAATCACCAGGCTCTGTGGTATTCTGAAATAGGAACATTTTCAGTTCCTTCAGTTAAAGCTACCATACTTTACACAGAGCAGGTAAATATTAAATAAGGCAGAAAGCAAGGGAGAGTGAGCAAGAGATTTTCCTAGTGGTTAAGGCATTCTCTTTCTTTTTTAACCTAACAAATTTTTAACTATCCCATACAAAGTAGAATCTCTTCACCAAGAGATACTGATCGATAGATCTCTTCTGAGAGGTGAGAAATGTAGATTTAAATCTTCTTAGGCAGGGAAGCAAATTGAACATGGGTCTCCCACATTCCAGATGAGTTCTCTTAATCATTGGGTTCCTGGATGAAGGGAGGCAACCAAACTGTCCCTGGCCACCAAGTTTTGTGTGGGGCCTGATACTGTAGAACTCTGAGAACAGCTACTAGATCAGGATCTATAGGTGACACAAGCAGAGGCCTAGGCAATGAAGGGCTCAGTACAGTCGAGACTGAGGGGCTTTGAGTACATTAATGTGAAAACTTGGGAGCACCTTCAAAATTAGACAAGAGCTGAGCAGGAGTTTAAAGATCTAAATGCCGGACAGCCAAAAATGGCAGTTAGAATAGTGGTGCTCAGATTCCTTGTAAATTGAAGCCACAATGTTTTTGCCCTCAGGAAAGCCACTTAACATAACTGCACCTCAATTTCTTTGATCTTTAATTGACTGTAATGATAATTAATGTTATAAGTAGATAAGGACAGTTTCAAGGTGTTGGCAATTCTAGGCCTCTCCAAGGGTGAAGATCATAAAGCTTGAGTTTGGCATCGTTCGGTAGATCAGAGGTTGTCTGTACAGGCGCACATGCTGTACTCTGTTAAGGTGTTCCTGTAGCCCCTTCTTTAGAATCCTTCTGAGGGTCCCTTTTCATACAGAGCAACTCTTCACCTTCTCTTTGCCCTCCCCTTTCCCATCTCCATCTGTTCTCCCCCAGGCCCCATTTTAACAGTCACAGTATAGCCTTCTGAGGACTGGTTGTAGCACAGATTAAAGATTGAAATACTGTACTGTCCTTGAAATGCCTCTTTCCCTGGCACTTCTCCCACAATTGCTGGATGGGTGCAACTCTGAACCCTTTGGTTCTGTCACTGTATACTTATCTCTATTCAATCCCAAAGTTCACAGAAGGTCAATTTTCTAATTATAAAACAGTAGTTAATCCAGCCAAAAGCTTTTAAATGAGAATTATAATTTATTTGGCAAGAGTATAGCAGCTCAGCATTAACATAATTAAAGGCTACATAGTGAATGAGGGTTTTTTCCCACAGTCTCAACTGATTTGGTTCAAATTGCTGGTAGGAAATGTATTGGTCATTAATGGCTATCAATTTAGTCATTTGTCAGCAAAACTCAGTAGTTTGTTTACACTTACCTGGAGGAAACTTAACACAGCAAATTTCTTTTTGTTTTCCATGAAAATGGATTCAACTTTAAAAATAACAGTGGGTGCGTGTACATGTCTAATTAATTTAAAGCAATAAATTCTGGAGCAGTTTGAACCGAAGTAAATTACACCTGGGCACAGCGTCTATGCGTGTGCCTCAAATAGCAGCAATATGAGCAAAGATGGAGCAGGCCTGGGCAGGCAGAGGGCATGGGGTGTCAGCTCTGGGCTCTGGGTGGCAGCATCAGGCAGTGGAGAGGCTGGCTGAGGCATGATAGTGCTGAAAGTGCAGAGCTGTGTGCATAAGTGGCAGACAGGAGACTGGGCTTCTGCTGCCTGGGCTGACCAGGAGCAATTTGTGCTTGTGGTCAGTGTTTACATGTGTGTTTAATTGCAGTTAATTACACTGTCCTCAATGTTACTATCTTATGGCAGTGTAAATTAGTTACTGTGGCCTGCTAGTTTCACATGTGTAGATGGTGATGCTTAACTCCGCAGTTAATTAGTTTACTTTACAGTTAAGCACATGTGTTGATGTAGCCGGTGGCCAAATGTATCACACCAATGTAAGCCAAGAATAATTGCACTGAAATTGCTTTAACACAGGAAGTTAGAAGGGATTCAAGACCAACATTTCTCTGATTCACAATTGGTGAATATTCATATCCCAGTGAGCACATTTATGAATAGTAAATGGCCAACATGTGTTTTTATTATTTGACTTCAACCCTATTTTTTTTTGAGAATATACAATTTACAGTTTGATGATTTCTCTCCTTTTTTGGAAGAGGACACATCTCCAGGAGCTTCTTTTGAAGGTGACCCCTACATGGAGTCTGAAACCACAGCTAGAAAATAGAGTTACTAAGCATGAATATTCCATGTTATTCTGTCCTTGCAAATGATTGGTTAGGAGATACACTCACACATGCACAAGCACACACATGCACGCGCATGCACACATGTGCACATGCACGTGCACACACACGCATCAAAATTACAGCTGGTCACTAAAATACCATGTGCCAGCGCTACTGTGCAGTAGCCCAGTTACTGCACATTGAGTAAACTTGATGCGCTGTCACAACAGCACATTAATGCATGTGTAGACATGCCCAGTTTGTCTATTTTCAACTTCTGCCACTGGATCTTGTTACACTTTTGGCAGATAGGCTAAAGAAACCTCTTTTTCAAACCTGACAGGTATAATATACCATGTTTTCTCATAGACAACGCCCACATCATTTTCCAAAAGGTAGCTGATGGAAATTTCAGCATGCATTAGATTCAGGAAATATGGTTAGACCAGTTTCTGCTCTTACAGGACAAAAGTGGAAGTAAACACTGCATTTGACTAGCAAAGAGCAGAACAATAAGCAGGTATTGCTCCCTAGCTACTGTTGTTCCATTACTTACTTCAAGGGAAGATCTTTTTTTTCTTCATTCTGACTTTCAAAAGCAAAGTGCATATATTATTCTGGGGCATCTTGTATGTGAGAAACCACAGATCTCCCAATATAGATTTTTTCCCCCCTTTTAGATCAATGCTAGAGATGACGAGGGTATACTTGCTGGCTCTTGGGACAATATTTATGCATATGGTGTTCCACCATCAGCTTGGACTGGAAGTGTAGACATTATTCTGGAATATCATAGTTCTGCATCCCCAGTGCGATATGGTCAGTGCTGGGTCTTTGCTGGTGTCTTCAATACATGTAAGTAAAATAAATTACTGTATTTATTTGAATGCAAGACACCCCTAAATATTAGATGATTCCCCAATAATTAGATTTTATATATGGAAAATTTATAAATTTGGTATAAATTTCCAGGCATATAATCTCATTTTTGAAGGTTTGTCTTGAATTTGTCCCCCTCCCACAGCTACAGCAGGGAAAATAAATCTGGAGGATCAGGTAGCCCCCTTGCCCTCTGCCCCAGCAACTTCTTCCCTCTGCAGCCCTTTCTCCCCCACCCCACCCTTACTATCAGACTGTTTTTCCTGAGCACATGGAAGTGTGGAACAAACTTGAGAACACCGACTTTGAAATAAACATGCCTTTAGTAATTTGTATACAGACAAATTACTGTAGGCACCCATAGATTTAGTTCATTCAGAATTCATATGTTTTGCCTGTTTGGAAACTGCTGCAAGTTTTAGCACAGGTAGTCCATAAACACAATTTTAAGCAGCAGCACTTTTGTACCTACCTATATAGCACAAATTGGATGCATCTACATAAGATGTTTTCTGTATAGCTGTCTAATTAGTTCTGCAGTAAAGTCTCAATATCTACACGGGCAGCCCTATTAGGTCACAGGAAACTAATGAACTCCACCACAAGTTAGTACTTTTAAATACAAGTACTATCCTGCGGCAGAGTTCTTTAGTACACAGCAATGCATGTGTAGATGCTGACAAGGCTGGCTGGGGCACAAGTATGCATCAGTGTGCAGGGGCTGCCTGTTGGCTAGCCCACACTAGAGCACCCTCATGCCCTAGTGAGCCTCTCTGCAGTATGCTGAGCCAGGTTGGAGCAGCCCTGGGCTGGCAGGCTGACCCCCCAGGCTCCCTGCCAGCCAGGGCTGCTCCAACCTGGCTCAATGTGCTGTGGTCTTGAGTGGCTGCAGTGAGAAGACCCTGGCAGCAGTTAGGGGGAGGAAGCTGTGGCCACCACCAGGTCTTGCTTTTTCCCGGGGCCCAGCAGAAGCTTCTGCCCAGCCACTGCAGCTGACACTGGGCAGCAGCTCCAGCCCCCTCTTTGGGTAAAAGGGTAGCCTGGAGACAGTGCTGGTGGTGGCCCTGCTGAAGCTGCTGCCCGCCTGCCCCCACAACAGCTCCTCACCCACCCATGACCCCATCCTGCATAGAGGAGGTTTGGTGAGTGGTTGCGTGTGGGGGGAATGGGAGTGCTGACCCCCACACCGGCTCCCCAAAACTCCCTATGTGGCCTGCAGGCTGAAATAATTGCCTGCCCCTGTGGGGAGGGAGAGCTCCTTGCCCCTATGTGGCTGGTGCTCTACCAGGGTGGGGAAGGAGGCAGTTTCAGTGGTCAAGGGGCAGCTCTCTGCATATGCTCCATGCTGAACCAAGGGCTTCTGGCTCTCCACATGCAATGTGGTGCTGTGCTGGGTGGGGGGTGTTGCCATCTCCCTGTACACTGCCTCCTGCTGCTTCTGCACAGATAGCTTCTCAGAAACATGCTCTGCCATGGAGCAGGCTGGGGTCCCAGGGAGCTGTTTCTTCAGCATCCCTTCTAATCTGGCACCCAGGGTAGGTGCCTCTCTTGCCCTACCCTAGTTATGCTGTTGCTTCTCCCCTGATTATTCTGAACTGTATATTTTCCAGTGTGCGATTTGCCTGTATGTTGGGTTCATGTGCTCTCTCTGTATGGCTAAACTCACCACTGGCATCCTTAGTTTCAGCTCTTGACCAAGTGCATATCACTGCCAGGCAGAATGAAGAACAAAATGGCAGGTCTACCCTGCAAGTTTACCACACCTTGCTTCCCAAATTGAGAGTGATATAACAGCATTCATGAGGCTCTTCAGACAGGCTTATTATGGTAACACTGCCAAGAGACAGAACCAATTAGCCTATATGCAATGCTACAGAAATGTGACTACACTACTTCCCTTTTGAAAGTGCGCTCACTGAACTAGCATAGTGGTTTTGAGCAAGCTGGTGGCGGGCACAGAAAGTTTATGATGCAGACATGCCCCAAAAGTTGACCATTAGGAAATGAAAATGCTGTGCTGTGGTGTACCTAGTATATGCTGCTTCCTGTGGTGGCAGCTAAAGGTATAAACAGCTGAACTACTTATTGTGAGGGATTTACTGTGCATCAGTGACTGTGTAAAAACTGGCCATGTGCCCACTCTTAACCCACAGCAGATAAAAGATAAGCCACAATAGCCTAGCCTTCTTTCATTGTATATGAATATGGCCAGTTACCATGGAATAGCTGATGTGTGGCAAAGCCCTGTCTCCTCTTAACTTCATAGTTTCATAGTTTCATAGTTGGTAGGGTTGGAAGGGACCTGAGCAGATCATCAAGTCTGACCCCCTGCCATGGCAGGAAAGAGCACTGGGGTCAAATGACCCTAGCTAGGTATTCATCTAGCCTCCTCTTAAAGACCCCCAGGGTAGGAGCCAGCACCACTTCTCTTGGAAGTTGGTTCCAAGTCCCAGCTGCCCTGACTGTGAAGTAGTGCCTCCTGATGCTTAGTCTGAATCTACCCTCTGCCAGCTTGTGACCGTTATTTCTAGTCACTCCTGGTAGTGCTCGGGGGAACAGGGACTCCCCCAATGCCTGCTGGTCCCCTCTGACTAGTTTGTAAATGTCCACTAGCTCCTCCCTCAGCTTTCTCTTGTGGAGGCTGAACAGGTTCAGGTCCCTCAGCCTCTCCTCGTAGGGCCTGCCCTGCTGCCCCCGATCATGTGGGTGGCCCTCCTCTGGACCCTCTCCATGTTGTCCACATCCCTCCTGAAGTGCAGCGCCCAGAACTGGATGCAGTATCCTATCTGCGGCCTGACCAGTGCTGCGTAGAGGGGGAGCATCACCTCCTTGGACCTGCTTGAGATGCATCTGTGGATGCATGACAAGGTATGGTTGGCCTTCCTGACCGCTTCCTCACACTGTCGGCCCATGTTTATTTTGGCATCAATAATGACTCCAAGATCCTTTTCTGCCTCTGCATTGACAAGAAGGGAGTTCTCCAGCCTGTAGGTGCTGCTGGTTCTTCCTTGCAGCACCTTGCACTTGTCAGTGTTGAAACCCATCCTGTTCTCATCTGCCCACCCCTGTAACCTGTCTAGGCCTGATTGCAGCCTATTCCTCCCTTCTAGCATGCCCACTTCTCCCCACATCTTAGTGTCGTCTGCAAATTTGAACAGGGTGCTTTTTACCCCCTCATCCAAGTCACTGGTGAAGATGTTGAACAGCGCAGGTCCGAGGACCGAGCTCTGGGGGACCCCACTGCCCACATCCCTCCAGCTCGAAAATGACCCATCCACCACCACTCTCTGGGTGCAGCCCTCCAGCCAACTAGTAACCCATTTGACTGTGTAGGTGTCGACACCACAGTCCCCTAGTTTTTTAATGAAAATGGGGTGAGAGACAGTGTCAAAGGCCTTCCTAAAGTCCAGAAAAACTACGTCCACCGTGACACCTGTGTCCAAGGATTTTGTGACCTGGTCATAGAAGGCCACCAGGTTGGTCTGACAGGACCTGCCTCTAATGAACCCATGTTGGTTGTCCCTAAGTATAATCTCCCCTGCTGGCCCCTCGTGGACATGCGCCAGGATAATTCTTTCAAAAAGCTTACCCAGGATCCAGGTAAGACTAACAGGCCTATAGTTTCCTGGGTCCTCCTTCCTCCCTTTTTTGAAAATGGGAACCACCCTGGCCCTTTTCCAATCCTCTGACACCACGCCAGAGCACCACGAGTGCTCGTAAAGCCGTGCCAGTGGTCCCGCAATGACCTCTGCTAATTCCCTCAGCACTCTGGGGTGGAGATCGTCAAGACCAGCTGATTTAACTATGTCCAGTCCCTCCAGAAGTTCCCTGACTAGGTAGACAATTCATGTGCACAGACCTTGTGGTAGACAATTCATGTGCACAGACACAGACCTAGGGGAGCCAGTGAAAAGGGGCTACTTCAAATTAGTATCAAAATAATGGGAGAAGGCTTATTCAACTAAAACATTCGCTCTGAGTTTTGTACTGAGACATTCAAAACTTGTCTAGTCTATCACTGCTACCAGTCCAGCTTTCCAAGGTTACTATATTGAGTATTCTGGACAATCACCTGTTAAAAAAATGCTAAAACATTCTGGAAAAAAATGAGCTAAGTCATTAATCTTGAAATTGTCAGATGAATTATTTTCAATGAGTTGTGATAGCTCATGTACTGGAAGCCTGGGAGGGCATTTGAATTAAGTTTAATCAATAGGTACATATGGCGGTGGATGCATCCAGGTAATCTGTCATCAAGCAACTGAAAATGAATGTGTGGTGATACTCTTTATTGAGCGATACAGTAGTGATACTAATGCAGGCACAAAAACACTAGTCATGTAATGCTGGTCAAAAAAAAATAATTTCCATCAAAACAATTTTTCAGCTAAAAAATTGGGTTTTCAATTAAACATTTCCAGCCCCATCCCCCTTCCCAAAACAGTATCTGCTGTTTGTGGAAAATTGGTTCTCATCAGAACCAAACCATTTTAAAACATTTTGTAAAATAAAGCCAAAAACATTAATACAGAAGTGCTGCTAGTGAGTCTCAAGTCATGGAAGTTGCATTTTTGTATCTTATGCTCCCAACTCTGTTTCTGGGCTATAGTGTGCAGCCAGACTCCATCTCCCATGAGTCACCGCAGTGCTTCAGCCAGAGCTGTAGTTTCTTTATTTCATTACTTTTTTCCATCTGTAAATATGTTTCAGTGGGCTGTTCTGAGATTGACTGTGTTTCTTCTACTTTGAGATTCTCTTACACATGGTGAAACAGAAGTCCAAAGTGCTATTCAATTTAATTGTAAATTCTTAGTGTAATTCATCTTATTTAAACTCTCTAAACCAGACATTTCACTTGTAAATCATTCAGTTTTATTACTCAGTATCAATTCATCTCTGTTTTGCTTTGTTTTCTCTGTGTTCCTTCTGAGGGCAAACTAGAAAATTGCAGAGTATCTAAAAATGTAGAAATCTTCTAATGGTTGCCCTTCTAATGAAGCTTCCCTTCATTTCAAAGTTTATCAGTGCAGAGAGACTTAGTGATTAGCTCTGTTGTTTCTTAATTTTGGGGAAGCCAAGCATTACTTTTAAAGTATCTTCTGAGATTGGAGGAATGGTGTTGACTTTGCTTTGCTTTTTTAAATTTGTTTGTTTCTATCTACTTATCCACTCCTTCCACATATTTATCACTGCCTCATATTGTCCTTTTAATTTCTTTTCTCGTTTTCCATAGTTTTAAGATGCTTAGGTATACCAGGAAGAATCATTACCAATTATTCCTCTGCCCACGATAACAATGCCAATTTACAACTGGATATCTTCATGGATGAAGAAGGAATAGTGGACCACAAACTCACAAAAGACTCAGTCTGGTGAGTTTCACTGGGATATGCCTTAATTAAGTCAACTCTGTAAATCTAAAACAATGTGACAGAAATAATCAAGGTGTAGTTTTGTATCTTTATTTTTTAAAGAATACTGCTAGGTTATAGAAATGCAGAGTTGGAAACAGAACTAAAACATAGTTAATAGGCCAATGCATGTGAGCGACATCATGAAAAGAGGTAAGTAGCGGGGTGTCCAAGGGCAAAGTTACAACAGAATCCAGGTTATTTGCAGGGTTATATTCCTTAGCCCCCAAGCAAATAAGAGGTTTTACAAATGAACCAGGGGTGAATATATAGCACAATACCACCTGTATCTTCCAATTGTTTGCTTTGTGACTTTTACTTCAAAGGGCATTTCTCCAATCAGCTCTGTGAGACTGGTGATGCATTCCAGCTGAGTGTAGAAGCAGTGACTTTTGAAGTAAAAGCAGCAGCAAGCTACTGAGCAGCTGTTCTTAAATGAGCCAAACTTCTGAAGTCTAAGGATATGGCCAAATGTACATTTGGCATCATTTCAAAAGGGGAACATTTGAAAAAGGGAATGACAGATCTGGAATGCACAGTATCTGCTGAGCTCTAACAGTTATATATGGACAAGTCAGGAATGCTACAAATGTAAGAAAACTGCTCTAACTTTAACTTTGCTTCATACAGGGTTAAAGTTGGAGCACATACAACCATAGGTGCCACCTTGTATTTTTGCCGGGGAGGTGGGGGCTAAGATGATGGACATGTGGAAAGTTTTCAGGTGACAGTCCTCTTCCCAAGGGGGCCCCTCGTGTACTCAGCACCTCTGCGCACAATCTTGGGAACATAACAGATGCTGCATGGTTCGGAGCAAGAGTCCTTCTTCTTTTGGAGCAGTTTCAAATGTATGTTTGTCCATACCCTAAATAGGCTATCTGCCTCCAAATGATCTGGGTTCTACTGCTGGCATCAGTACTCAATATACTGCAAACACAAACTAACTGGAGTATTTTGGTGATAGCATTGTCTGAATTCAAGGAAGACCTAACAGAGGTCTCAATCTTTTTATGTAGGATTGGGAGAATATTTCATAGTTTGCATTTAAAATCCAATCCATTCTCCACTGAAGCCAATGGGATTCTTTTGATCATTTTCAGTTGGTTCTTATTTATATGCTTTCTTTAAAATTTTTACATGCACTCACAGTTCCATGTGGGCAAATCTTAAAATAAATCCATTTTAATATAAATACAAGCATAGGGTATGTCACTTTAATAACATGCCTAGATTTGTAAACATAAGAATTAAGGCATATGATCAGTGTCATCTTTCAAAGAAGACAATGCTGCTTTTCCCTCAGACTTTTCTGTTCTGCTTCCTGGAATAAGAAATAGCATGTATTGATTAAATGCTACAGTCACCAGAAGTTATCTGTGGGCTGCCATGCCACAAAACCTCTCCTCTGTATATAGAGGGCAGATTCATTACTTCACACTTTCCTAGATTCAATAGATTTCTTCCTGTTTATGGTTAATGATCTTAATTTGTATTAAAGATTTCTTCTCCTCATTTGAGTAATGGTAATATTCATTGATTCATGTTTCATTAACAACCCAAAAATTAGATTCCTTTTTTAAATAAAATTGGAATAGATCCATTATGTTGGGGTGAAAAGACAGTGTATGTTGTTGCGTTACCTGATGTGACTGCCATAAGCTTCATTGCCAGTAGGGAAGGATCCAGTATTTGGATACTGTGTTGTTTTTCAAGGACAGCAAGTAGTTCTGTATCTTTAATTTAGTACCTATTTTGACACATGTTCAGCAGAGACCTAGGATTGCTGACTCCAAATTCTGCCTCAGCTCTTTGTGATCACAGGGCAACTTTCTGTGGGTTTGATTCTCCTGTGTCTTATCCTGAATACAAATTGAGAAGAACTGCACTGAAGTTATGCTAGTCGTTTAACTGATGTAGAAAGAGAAGCAGTCCTTCTGTATAGCTATGCATCACTGCAGCATTGTAGACTCTGCAGGGGATGTTGGATGCTGTGCTGCACAGGCAAGTATCTGACCATGTGTGGGCATGCGTACAGTACAGCGGGGTTGGGGAGCATCAGTCTCACACAGTGGTTAAGTGCTCACCCACCTGTGTTCACACCTGGAGGGCGCATGGCCCCTGCTAGAGCAGCCCAGTGGGGAGGATGTAGCTTCCGGCCCCTTTGAAATTGTACAGCCCTGTCTAACATTTCTGATATTTTCCTTTTCTGCCCCACCTCTTCATTTCCCTACCATTTTCAATAACCTTCACTTAATTCAATCCTTTTTTCTTTTCCTCCTCTAGATTTAGGGAGAGCTTCTCAAATCAGCATAGCTCCATTGAAGTCAAGTGATCTATGTCAGTTCACACCAGCACAGGAACTGCCCCCTGTTGTTTTATATCTCACATCCTATATGCCTTTCTCTTTGTCTTGATTACTTTTTGAACTTCCTTGTTCATCCCTTTCTCCTCATAGTGAATTTATTGCTACATGGTGCATGTAGCCCCTTGGGCATAAGTTAATATATTTTACAGCACTTTCTATTTCTCCTCTATGTCCTTTGTTTTCATTACCTTGTACCACTCTATGTTAGCCCTAACTCAGGCTTTAAATTGTTTGTGTCTTTACCTTGATAATATTAAGGCACCTTTTTGTTTTTAAAGATGGTACAATCAAGGTATTTATAATGCTTTTTAAGTGTACTCATCACTTTTATTTATAATCTTTAGAAAACTAAAAACTAGGATTTTACCATATAAAAGACAATGTCAGTTTACTGACCTGTGGATATGAATGACTGTAATTGGATGTGTGTTCCCATTTTAAATTTGGATCAGGGATTTTCTTCACAGTTATTTGGAGATGCAGGTTTTCTCCTAAGTGCTAGGCATCTAATATTTTGCTAAAAATAATTCCTTCCCAAGATATAAACATATATAAAAAAACTAATGCATGGATTTTCCAAAAACAATATTCTTAAGATGACTAGACCAGTGGCTGTTATTATAGCCTGTAGCCCTTATGTTAGTTTTCTTGTCTTTTAAGGGTGGTATAAAGACACAGAGAAAAGCTGTCTTAAATGTGAGTTAGGCTTTGTTCCTTTGATCTGCTCTGACTAAGCAGACTTCTACACCTTCAGAGTCCTACCAAGGTCAGTGGGCTGTCCAGTGGGTTGTAGAAGGTGCCAAGCTCATTGTAGAAGTAGCCTTCATGCAGAACCCTTGTGAAGATCTATACTCTATTCTTCCATGACCTTCCCTCCCATTCACTCCAGAAACCAAATTTCTTTTAATATGAAAGACAGGTTGCTGGTACACACTTGACCCTAATGACTCCTTGCATTATCTAATGAAAGGGCAGCTGTTGATTCTGGCATGTCCCTGGTCACATAAGCCATGTGAAGTATTCTTAAATTTCATAGATTTCATAGATGTTAGGGCTGGAAGGGACCTCATGAGATCATCGGGTACAGCCCCCTGCCCAAAGGGCAGGAAATCAGCTGGGGTCGTCAGATTCATCAAGATAATCATCCAGATGCTTCTTGGACGTATCCAGAGTAGGTGCTTGCACCACTTCTGGGGGGAGTCTATTCCAGACTCGGAAGACTCGGACAGTAAAGAAGTTTTTCCTTATGTTCAATCTAAAATGGTCTTCCAGCAGTTTGTGCCTGTTAGACCTTGTCTTCCCTTGAGGTGCCCTAGTGAACAGATGTTCTCCCAGTTCCTGATGCACACCCCTCATATACTTATAGGCTGCTGCCAATTCCCCCCTGAGCCTACGCTTTTCCAAACTGAAGAGTCCCATGCCTCTCAGCCTCTCTTCATAAGACCTGCTTTCTTGACCTCTGATCATGTACATGGCTTTCCTCTGCACTCTCAAGCTTCTCCACATCCTTTCTAATGTGTGGAACCCAGAACTGGCCACAGTACTCCAGCTGCAGCCTCACCAAAGCCGAATAAAGTGGGAGGATGACATCTTGGATCTTGCTTGAGATGCATCAGTAGATGCAAGCCAGGGTTTTATTTGCTTTGCCAGCTGTGGCATCACATAGTGGCTCATATTCATCTTGTGGCCAATCATGACCCCTGAGTGTCTTTTGGTCGTAGTCATAGGCGATGTGTATGGGGAATTACAGGCAGGTACATGCCCCACCTGAAATTGGCCCTCACCGGCCGGGGAGTGGGGACACCTGCCAGTGCCCCCTGTAAGAAGCACCAGTGGCACTTCCATTTTTTCTGGTGGCACTTCCAGTTTGCCACCGGCGCTTCTGGCATTGGTGATCAGCCGCTGGGGGACCCCGAGAGCCAGGAGGCACCAGTTGCCCATGCTCATAGTGCTAGGTGGTGTAGCACTGCTTAGCCTATAGGTATGATGTGGGTTCTTTCTCCCAAGGTAGAGCACCTTGCATTTCTCTATGTTGAAAGTCATCAGGTTTTTATCTGCCCACTTTGCAAGACTCTCCAAGTTGGCCTGAATCCCCAGCCTATCCTCTAGTGTGACTGCACTTCCCCATAATTTGGTGTCATCTGTAAACTTAGCCAGTCTGCTTCTGGCACCCAAATCCAGGTCATTTATGAATTTGTTAAAGAGTACTGGTCCAAGCACTGAACCCTGAGGGAAGCCACTGTTGACTCAGTTCCATCGACTATCACTCTCTGGGTCCAACCATGGAGCCAGTTCCCCAGTCATCAGACTGTAAAGTTGTCATGGCTGCAGTTGTCCAATTTTGTCATGAGAACATCATGGGAGACCAAGTCAAAGGCATTTTTGAAATCCAAGTAAATGACATCAACTTCTCCTCCCCTGTTCAGGTGATGTGTCACCTGATCATAGAAGGAGATGATGTTGGTCAGGCATGACCTACCTGTAACAAAGCCATGTTGGCTGTCTCTCAGAATGACCCCTTATGTTAGCCTGTTATTTATGGATTCTTTAATAATTTTTTCCATTATCTTTCCAGGGATTGAGATCAAACTGATTGGCCTGTAGTTCCCTGGATCTTCCTTCCTTCCATTCTTGAAGATAGGCACCACATTGGCCCTCTTCCAATCTTCAGGAACCTTTCCTGAGTGCCATGAGCTCTCAAATATCCTTGCCATTGGTCACGCTATGATGTCAGCCAACTCTTTTAGGACTCTTGGATGCATTCATCAAGGCCCGCTGACTTATGAATGTCCAGCCTCTAAAAGTGTTCCCTCAAGGTCTTCACCAAATGTAGGCATATGGTCACCTGTTCCCTAGTAATCCTGTGTCCTATCAGGCAGGGTGATCTCCTTGGGCTGGTGAAAAACTGACCCAAAGTAATCATTAAGAAGATTAGCTTTTTCCTGGGTGTTGGATGTCAGCTGCCCCATTTGGCTCAGCAGAGGTCCAGTGTTGCCCTTATTTCTCTTTCAACTTCCCACATATCTGAAGAAGGACTTTTTATTGTCCTTAATTTCCATAGCCAGTTTGAGCTTTGTTTTGGCTTTGACTTTTCTGGTCTGCTCCCTACAAGTGCGGGCCAGTGATGCATAATCCTCCTTAGAGGTATTTCCCATCTTCCAACCCATACAGGCTTCTCTTTTAAGATTCAGGAGGCCCATGAGTTCCCTTTTGAGCCAAGGCGTTCTCCCAGCTCTTTTACTACCTTTCCTAAAGGCTGGAATGGACTTCTCTTGTGCTTTTAGGATTGCATCCTTAAGGAACAACTCTTGGACTCCCTTCCCTCTCAGATCATGATCTTTCAAGGCCTCAACAACCAAGCTCCTGAACTTGTGAAAGTCAGCTTTCCTAAAGTCGAGGATTTCTGCATTGCTGACTGATTTGCCAGCTTTGCGATGGATAGAGAAAGTGATCAACTTGTGAGCACCAAGCTTCCCTTCAATCCTCAGATCATCCCCTTTGGCCAGAACCAGGTCTAGCAGCACCTCACCCCTTGTCAGTCCATGGACTTCTTGAGTCAGATTGAGCTCATCAGTGCAGGTGAGGAAGTTGCGTGACCTATTAGATTTAGCTGAATGCTCTTCCCATGAGATGTCAGGGTGGTGGAAATCACCCATGACAACCATTTCAATTTGTTGCCAAGCATAAAACTCACCTGGTCATTTTTTATTAATTTCCCTATTGCTTTGTTTAGCCTACTTGTAATTATCTTTGTAAATATTTTATGGTCACTACATTGATCTGCACAGTCATTCTTACAATCCTTAATGTCTGTGTTTGGTTTAGGTGCAAGAGTACAACATCAGTTTACAAAATTATTTTAATAGGATTAAATCCTCAACTGGGGCCACTTATGCAAGGGGGAAGTCTAGGCTACTTTTTTTGTGATAAAAGAATCCTCCAAAACCTAGGCTGGCATAAGTTAATAGCATTCTCTTTCTCTCTCTCACCCATGATCATTATCATCATCATCATTATTATTATTGCTGCTGTTGTTAGTGTTTTATATTATGACAGTGGGCAGGGCTATATCTACATGGTACAATGCAGCACCATATGGAGATACCTGAACTGGCTCTGAAAAAACTAACTCTACAACTGGTAACAATTTTAACCCCACATAGACAGTGCTGAAACAAAGCTAATTTGACCAGGCCAAGCACAGCATATATGGTTCAGCCTATGTGGGCTCCAAGACCCAGATTAATATCTCTGCCTGGCACTGTACTATACACTGTAGACATGCCAGCTTGTTCAGAGCTAGCATGGGTATTACTACATAGTGTTGTGTTGTCCTCTGCAGACATACCCTAGGATTCCACATGGTGTCAAGTACTATGCAAACCTAAAATAGACAATCCCTGCCCCAAAAAGTGTAGAATCAAAGATATTATATTTTGTTGTCTAACTACTAAATTACACTACTGTGTTCATTGTCCCCACTACCTGATCCTTTTTTTTGGCACTTTTATAGAACGCAAAGCCAAAAACATTTGAACTAAACTCAAGTATTCAAGACAGGCTTGTGTGTCATAACAACTTTCCAAAACCCACCGAGCATATATAGCACTTCCTACTGCTAGCTATTGTCCAAGTTCTACAAGAATGATTCAGCATTAAGCGCTCTTAGCAGCATAAAAATTCTAGAAGCGTGTGTCACTTGCTTTGAATAATTCTTTTTCCTATGGCCCTGCTTCATTAGCTCTCCTAACTGACAAGTTTTTCTCTGATCCAAGCTTTCATTTCCACTTTGAAATGTCTTGTTAGAGAAGCCTCAGATCCCTCTGATTCCACTCCATCCCTGTTTTTTCACCTGTTAATGAAATGGTCAGAGTTTAAGCACCCCCATTTTGGTTTGGGCTTTATTGCTAATATCATTGCATTGCTGTGTCAACCACTACATGGATGTCATTTGTTCATATCTGCATCTGGGTAAAAATTATTTGCAAAGAAAAGTGGAGAAAAATTCTAAAAATGCTCCTTTCCCTTTTACATTCCCCTTCCCTTTTTTGCAGCAATGGAACTGAAACAATTGACCAACTCAGTTGCAAGAAACTTTTTGGGGGGTTTTCCTTTATTTTTTATGCTCTCCTTTGAGTTTGAAAAAAAATTGCAAGAAGAAAGCTACAGGACAAATCTTTCTCTTTAGATCTGTTCATTTTTTTACATTTTGGACATACTATGTGAGATGACTCTGGTGTTTTTTGTTTTTTTTCCCAAGCATTGAGTCAACTGAGGGCATTTCAAGTCTAGATTAACCACTTAGGCTGTGTCCAGATGTGCATGGATGTTTCATTCCCCAGGGACAACTAGCAGTGGTGCACCTTGTGCCACCACTAGTTGTCCCCAGGGAACGCCTGTGTCATGTGTGCTCTGGAGTGTGGCAAGTTACCTTGGGTGGGGTAGAAGATGCTGGGGCCAGTACTTGGCTGGCCCCAGCAGCCTTACCTGGACTTCTGGGGGGCCAGCCCAGTCGGGACCGTTCCTGGGGTCCAGCACCAGCTTTGGGCAGTGCATGCTGCCACCGCATGCACCACCCCACATTTTTTTCCATGGTTTTTTTTAAGGTCAAAAAAACCTGTGCTGCTCTCTTGCAGCACAGAGAACAACTGAACGTGCAAAATGGGGTGCCACAGGCATGTCTGTGTCATCACATACCACACTGCTGCGCTTGTCTGGATGCAGCCTTAAATGCTTTTGAACATCCAGAGCCTGACCTGTAGAGATATGCCAAATGTCCCTGGAGATATGTCCTCTCTTTTGTCAGCACTAGCACTGGAGTCTGTGAGCTTATTACAAACTGAGAGAGCTGGGCCTGGTTTTTATTTTCATGGGAATATGTAGCAGGGCATTGGTGATGCAGAAGGTGTCTCTCTTCCCTCTTCAATGTTACTGAGAGAGAGGTGGAGAATCTGTACAAAGTATACTGCTTTAGGCTGGCCCTAATATGAAAATCCCTCTCTAAAAGTTTGTCTTCCATCTGAAGCAATCAGGAGTGATGTCCGGGTGTCAGGGAAATCTTTTTATCAAGTCCTATGTGGGCTCCAGTGTTAAACTTTCACCTGGAACATTCAACAGAAAACAGACCAAAATGCTTGTTTTTAATCAAGAAAATTGAGTTATCAAGAAATTGAGTTATGGATATTGGAAGTTGCACAGTGGTTTAAACTCTGTTTACAAAATTGTAAATCCGAAGCCTTGCTAAGTCCATTTTATACTACTCCAATGGCACAAAGTAGGCCTCAGAGCTGTCTTAAGTAGGTAGCCAAAGATTTCTTCACTGACAGAGCTTTCTCACAATCCCTATTCCCTTGCCCCCTTGGGGACTAATTAAAAGGGGTTTGTGCCTAATGTAGCCTTGTCTCAGTTACCAGAATCTCCTTTTAGGTGCCTTGCATTCAGCATGATATAAGGGATCTTCAGAGGAGTTCTTTTTTTTTTTTTTGTCTTGGGAGTAGACAGGAATCGAGCAGCCTGAGGATAAGGGAACTGTAGGGAAGGCAGAAAAGCAGCACTGCTCACCAAGCATTATCAGACACCAGATTGAGGATATATTCTGTGAAGCATAAAATGCTTAACTCAGCAGTTTTACCAGATCCATTAGTGGGATGTTGCAACACAGTTTCTGTTGGCATTTATATTTATACTTGAGAGCCTAATATTCTCCTTGGTTCTCCTGTTAAAGGAACTATCACTGCTGGAATGAGGCTTGGATGTCCAGACCTGATCTTCCTGTTGGATTTGGAGGGTGGCAGGCTGTGGATGGCACTCCTCAAGAAACCAGTGATGGTAATCCTGCATATGGTCCTAAGCATTCTTCATAGCATTCTTTCTGATGGCGAATCTACGTGTTGTGGTAGGCTGGATCCATCACAACCGTGGCAACATTTTGGTCAAAATATCCATCCTTGGCCTGTGCATGGGCCATTTTGAGCTCCAGTATTGATCTACCTGAAATTTTTTTTTTTATAGCAGCACAAATTGTGAGCAAATAGATGCTTTTTTCTCACCACACCTGAAGAAAATCAGTTTTGTGAACACCCAGTCATGGGGGTTGGGTCTGGCTGAGTAGGAAAAGCAGGGAGATCATATTACCCATTGTCCTGCATGACCAAGGGAGCAACCTGTGTTTCACCCAGTGAAGCAGATCAGCTGTGCCCTGACACATTGCAGTATAACTGATCTGCTTCATTTGGTAATATCTATTCTAGCCTCTGCTACCAAGCTGCTACATAGCTTCAGAATTGGCACTGGGTTGCAGGTAATGGAACATTGAGCTTTTAACTTCTTGTTCCACAGTTTATTAATGAAGATGGCCAGAAAATAAAAATTCCATTTCCGTGAAAACTGTCTAGGTTTCAATGTACTCTTTTTGTTCCACATGAGACTAAAAACAAGACCATAAAAAAATGTCACAAAAACAAACCTGTCCACACTAGATTATCTGCCAAATACCTGGCACTTACAATGCTCAGAACGGAGGCATGTTGATGGGACAGCAAATGTGTGGTGACATATCTGCCTTCTACCTGTTCTGTGGCAAATTTGGATCCTGGTAACATTACTGCATTGAATACTTTACAAGTGGTCTTACTGAAATCAGTGCATATAATATTGATGGAACTGGGATCTTGAAAGAGAAAGGGAAGTTAAAGTTTCTATGAACATTAACAAGCAGCTTTGGTGCTGCATCACGTCCCTGCCACATGGATCAGAAATGCACTTGCAGTGCTGCATGTGTCTCAAGTGGAACGTTTGGTCTTTGAAGTAGTTATGTCAATGGAAGGTTATGCCCTATATGTCCTTGCATGGAGACAACAGCAGAGAAGTTGGGTTCTTCCTAGTCCTATAAGCTTATCTTTTCATTTCTTGTATTATTTTAGGCCAATGGCTTTGGCTAAATGATTTTTCCCCCTACCAAAATCTAGCACTTTCTAGTTATTTAAGATTAAATTTCTTCACTCCCCCTTCTTCAGGTATGTATAGATGTGGTCCTGCTTCAGTGCAAGCCGTTAAACATGGTCATGTTTGCTTCCAGTTTGACGCTGCCTTTGTTTTTGCTGAGGTATGTATTTGAAAAAAAAGGATTGCATATGTTAAGGGTGAGCATTTGACTGATCAAATAAATAATGTTAAAATATTTTAAGAATTAATTTATTAGAACAGTGGATAGAGAGGCTTTAATTTTCAGTAGGTCAATCCAAGAGGGGTCCAGCAGTGCAGACGCGTGCCTTGTTGACTGTGCAGTGCATGTGAAAGGAGCTCTCTGAGCTCACTAGTATGTCAGCACAGTTCCTGCCAGAGCTGTGCATGTACTGTGAGCTCTGTGCTCATCCACTGATTGGCACGGGTTTGGTCCAGAGCTCCTTCTTTCATGCAGCTCTGGAGCCCAGGGGTTCAGCACTGCTGCCCATCTCCTCTTTTACCTTGCTGCTGAATTCAGCAGGGGAAAAGGGGAGCCAAGGGGAAGGAAGGACAGTGGCAGCACTCACACCCTGGGCCCTGGAGTTACCCAAAAGCAGGGACTCTAGCCAGAGCTTATGCTGATCAGGTTATGCATTCAGAGATCACATAGCATGTTCAGAGCTCCAGTAAGAGCTGCACTGACATGGTGATGAGCTCAGAGAGTTTGCTAGGCATGCAGGCTGAAGGGGGGGGACCACACCCCCTCACCAATCTTGGATCCACCCATGTGAGTAGATTAGATACACTTATCTTAATTACAAAAAAAGTTAATTAACTATTATAGTGAAACAATGAAATTAAATTATAAAAAACTGTAATTAATTTTGATAACTACCAATGTTAGGTACGTATAAATAAGAATGCTATTCAAGACTGAACAGTTCTACTTTTCATTGGCATTTTTCTTGAAGCTGAAATGGTTACAAAATTTTAAAAAAGAAATCAAATAGAAATAAAACACATAGCAATGATAAAAGACAAAAGTCAGCTTTTAAAGAGAAGTCATGCTAAGTAGGCAGCAGGCCAACTATTCAGACATTTTGCTGTTTATACTTGGAGATGCTTGTGGTCACAGCAGGTGGCCAATAGAAGAAACTTTTCTGTGCTGCTGGTTTTGATTCTTCCCTCAGCACAGAGTAGCTTCTGCAGCCCTAAGC
>NW_005842136.1:1214893-1229343 GCF_000455745.1 Alligator sinensis | reverse complement strand
GGGGGGGGGGGGAGGCTCAGGAGAGAGGAACAAGCCTGGTCCTAAATGTGTGTGGGGGGGGCGCCACCTACACAAGGTCATGCTTGGCTTCCTGGAGTATTTGGCAACTTTTGACTGCAGTAAAGTAATTGCGCATCAAATGACCAGTAATTGACTTTATTTCACAAGTAAATTGACTGGTTTTACCACACTTGTATGTATCGAATTATACCAATGACACCAAGAAGGGGATAGGAAGCTGGTCTCCACTTTTAATATGTGGATTGTAGCATTGTTCCCTATATGTTGGCTGTAAAAATAATACTGCAACTCCATTCCATTCAGTAGGTGTGACATGGGGGGAGTCTCCATTCTTAAGTTGCTAGTTGCCAGAGTAGTAAGCATAAGAATCTGCTCCAGTTCAAATGAAATCACAGATACACAGAAAGTTACTCTGTGCTTGCTCTTGTGAAAGGTCAATGTACAGGTAATAAAGCTAGCACCAGTAGCCATTAGCCAAAGGCATAGAAGAGGCAGATATGCACACCACGGCTCCTTCAGGATTGTAACTGTCGCCATGCCCTGTAGCAGGATGTGAAAACCTTAGAGGCAAGTAAGCTCTTGGGGCAGAGAATGTATCATGTATCTTCCTGTAGATGTGGACAACACTACCATGTTGTGTGACACTACTAAAATACAAATAGATGACAATAATTGGGCTCTGCAGCTCAGAACAGTATTGTTAAGTATCATTGAAACCGTATTTCTGTCGAGCCTTACTTAACCTTCAAAATTTTTTCATCAATATTAAACAAGTTAACAGTAGGCCAGACCCTTAGCTGGTGAAAACTGACTCTAGTGGCTATGAATGGGGCTCCCACCATGTTAAAAAATCTAAACATAAAGTGGATTTTACAGCTGTTTTATGGTTTTACCAACTTATTATTAGTATAAGTCCTTTCTGAGAGTGTTCTAGTCACCCAGGGTGTGTTTACTTGGTGTCGTCTTTGTGGCCGATTGTGTGGCCTCTTTCCCCACATCAGTTCTATCGCCAATTAAATGAGGCCTGTTCAGAAGCACTGTTGGATCTCATTCAGGCTATCTCTTGGGAGAGATGGAGATAAGTGCTGAGGAGAGCACTCAGATCTACTCCAAACTGCTCCAGGCTACTCCCAGAGATTTACTCTGGTGTGTCTGAGCAGAGGTGAGTATTCAGGCTTTCTTTGTCAGCTTCTTTCATGTCCTAGAGTCTTCAGAGAATCCATATCAATATAGTCCAGTTCAGGAAAGTGGTTAAACAAGTGTCTAATTTTAAGCATATGATTAGTCCTATTGAAACTGATGGTACTCAATGACTCTGCCTTATTGAGTCGAGGGGATGAAAGACTGGTTTTTAAAACTGCTGGATGACTTAATCCTTCAATATTTAATTTTCCAGGTTAACAGTGATGTTGTTTACTCCAAAGCAATGAAAAATGGGACAAGAGTGATTGAACAAATTGACACAACCCATATTGGGAAATTAATCGTGACCAAGGATATTGGTAGTGATGGAATGAAGGATATTACTGAGCAGTACAAATTCCGAGAAGGTAAACTACTGTATGCAACAAAATGGGGCGTAGAAAAGATTTAAGTAGATTTATCTTAAGATTTCTCTCTCTCATTGTTGGTCTGCATGCCTCCATCATGGGGTAAGCTGTTTGAGAAGCTGCCACCCTGTAAGCAAAATCTTGTGCCCTTTAATTCCACCCCAAATGCATTTCAGATTCTTTTGCAAAAAACATGTTTTTCCTGTTACTTGGAAATACCTTACACTGATGTTGCTATATCTTACAAAGTTAATCATTGATTTAACTTACTTCTTTCAAAAAGTATCTCTACATTTATACAGTTGGGTGAGCCATTATATTCCTTGCTTGGATGCCTGGAAACCTGAGGTCCAGTTGTTCCACTGGTGTTAATGGAGTTGTAGTGATTTACACCAATTAAGGAGTCATTCTCAGGCCAGCCAATTCAGGGATTGTGAAGTTTTCCTTTATGCATTACTTATTCATTTCAGTTAAATAATTAATGCCACTTCTGTACCACTTTGTTACAACAACTCCATCTATTTGTCCCAAACATAAATATGTGGTGTTGATCAGGGTGGTTGGTGTCAGTTGTCAAAGACAACAGTGTTGCTTAATTATTTCCTCTAGCCTACGCTAAAAACAACAGGCAAAATCCAGATTTGGTCCCATTACAAGGCTAAGTAGAACATAGGTGGAATTTAAGTACTTACATTACGAAAAGTACATATTCATGACCTCTTGCTTGTCCCTCTGTACTCATCCAAGTGACCATCCCTCTGATTTCCACTCACCATAGTGAAAAATATACCATATTAATATGAAAAATGTGTGTGTCTGGAAGTGGGGATTTTAAAGGTTGACTTTTCATCAACCACTATATAAAGCATAACTTATCTTAAGTGACAGTAGCTTCCCATAGAGCTCCTTCCTAACAAAGTTTTTCCTAGTAATAATCTTTTCTTTTAAAAAAATGGTAACATGGAAAAATCCCATAGAGCCCTCCCTCTCTATGACTGTTTTTTTTTTTTTGCAGCAGCATGTAGGAATCAAGACCACATGGCTCTGATCCTCATGTAGAGCCAGGCATACTCAGGGCCCCCCTTATATGACAAGGAAAGGTGTATACTTAAAGGTGTTGACTCGTCAAAACCTTTTTTGGAGGGGGAAAAAAGTGATCTTCAATGGAAACAAAAATTTAGTTTTTTATTTTGGTTTGAATCTTCCACTACTTCTTTTGACTTTATCCCCTAATCCATTCCCTTTCCCCCCCTCCCCTCCCCCCCAATTACTACACTTCCCTCCATTTTCTCTCCTCTCCTTTTCCAGTGGGAGTTTAAAAAGGAGAGAAAAGGAGGAGAATGCTTATTTTCTAATTTTCAGAGACCAAAAAAAAATTTCCAGTTTCATTCAAACTAGAAAATTCCATGAACATTTTTAAAGTTGATAGTGTATTTTTGTCATATCAAGGAACTGATTTTTGCAGCACTTTTCCACTGTCCTATCACCACGTCTCCAGATCTGAGTCAGGGTTTCAGCCCTTTAATGGAACACTTGTCCATAACTAATGAGCTCTGGATCTAGCCCAGAATCTGGTGGGTTTTTTATGAGCACTAAAGTAATGTTTTAAAGGAGTATACTTTTTAAAAGGCTGCTTTTGGCATTTTATAACTAAAGGCCTGAAGAAGGCTACTGTGATATCCAACAGCTTGCCTCTATCTACACCAACCATACTGTTGGTCCAATCATCCAAGGCTAGAATTCTTGCCAAAAGTATCAAAATTACTAATCTGAACCCTATGATAGAGGCTTCATTATGAAGCTGTTGAGTGGTTCTCATTATCCCTATTCTTTTTAACACAATTCCTCTTCCTCCTTAGGTACAGATGAAGAGAGACTAGCACTCGAGACTGCCCTAATGTATGGTATTAAAAAGGAGGCTACACAGGATAGTGTGCATCTGCCACAGGCTGATGTTGACATGGACTTTGAAGTGGAAAATGCTGTACTCGGCAGTGACTTCAAAGTCACCATAACTTTCAGAAACAGTGGCCACAGTCGTCACACTGCGACAGCTTACCTTTCCGGCAATATCGTGTTTTATACAGGAGTCAAGAAGAATGAATTCAAGAGCCAGTCTTTTGATGTGATACTGGAACCCTCTTCATGTAAGATGTGAGGGGGGAAAGGGGGATGGGGACATTTTCCAGCCTAAGCTGGTTGTTTGCTATCTTACCAATGTCAGTTACCACCACCAAAATAAACTCTCTCCATAAATAGGCCCCAAGCAGGTAATCGGGTGTGGTGCACTGGAGTGGGAGTCAGGCTTCTTAGCTCCCTGGCTTCAGGATACCTAGACTCCATCTCTGGCTACACAACTGACTTGAGCAAACTGTTGTTTCACCATGTGTAAAATGGGGGTGATGATACCTACCTACATTGAGTCTTAGAGATGAAAAGTGTTCCTTTGTTCAGTGCTAAGTAATATGATTTAGTTCAAAAAAAAAGAGAGAGAGAGCGAATGGCTGCAAGTGGTAAGCTGCTTTGACCTTCTTGCAGTATCCCAAAAGGGGAAGAGAACATTGTGATTCTTCAGGTGTAAGTTACAATAATAAGATAAAAGTAAAATCCTACTCTTATCCGATTCATACGAGGAAGAGGGAGAGAATGGTGTCAGATGCACATCTGATATAAAAACCATCCTGCAGCGACTGGGTAAGATGGCTCTGGACAGGCTAAGAATGTATCACTGGGCGGATGTTTAGGGTAGTTTATAAAGGAGCAGTGGACAGCCCTGGATGGAGTGTGTTGCTGACTGCAGCATATGTGCTAGTCAGCTGGAGAACCACTCTCTAGCAGAGATACCAGGAACCTTTGAGACATGGCATGCTGATCCGTCTGCTGCCTGTCTCTTCCTGTTTAATCCTCTTTGAACTGGTAGGGAGAGACCTTATCCCACTTTCCTGCAGTAAAAGAAGGTACCTGTAATCTGTCCTCCACAGCTCAGGGCAGGATTGCCCCACCCCAATTATATGTTTTTATTTGGAGCTGGTGAATTTCCATTAAGAAATAGTCCATTTTAAGGAGAACTAGAGATGAAATGTTTTATTTTAATGCCCATCTAATATGAGTATCCAATGGCTATCTCTTGGTACTCATCTAATTCATCTGTGAGTCTTTGGTAACGGTCAATGTGCTTTTTCTGTATCCCATTGTTCTAGCTCATCACAACACGCAACATTTTTAAGTGCTTGGGATCAGTTATTAAATAGCTGATGTAAAATTCCACAAAACTTAAAAAAAAACTTGGCTAGACAATAAAAAAGAATTGTTTCAGTTGCACAAATTAAATTCTATATTTGTTCTGACTGCACTGCTATGACTTGAAGAAGAATTTGATCATCATTTAAAAATTGAGGGCAGATGTGTAAATATTTAGCACTCCCTCCTCATTTGTTTTCCAGGCTTAATTCAGAAGGGTTAAATTTATTCTTGTGCTGAAGTTTTCTGCAAGGTACTATGACACTGCTTAACAGAGCTTATGTACCACACAGGGGCTTGTTTGGGTACTCTGCATTTGAGTGACTTAACGGGATGCAATTTTCACCACATGGAAAGCTCTGGCCATGAAATCGGCTCATAAATTCCAAATTATAGTGATCTGGTGATAAGTGACTATAGAGTTGGCCTCTATCTAGGATAAGGTGAGGGAAGGAAAATCAACTACATACATTTTTACAGGAATATGAACACTGTGTTGCAAGTCTAGTTCCACAGCAAGAAACTTCTTCACATATATATTTGTTTCTCTTTTTTTTTGGAGCTAATAGAATATTACAGTATGATCAAGATGTGTCAGAAGCATTCTTTCTAGACTGCACCATTAGAAAGAGAGGAGCAAAATAAGTTTTCAAACAAGAACTGAATGCGTGATTTTCAGAATAATGATTAAAGGAATTGTGTGGGTTGAAAACATCTTTGAGGATTTGAATAGCTTAAACCTTCCTGAGCCTTCAAAGGTGTTATCACTTCTACTCAGTTATATTTAGTTTTCTCTATTTTTTGATTAAGAGGGTAGGCAGCTCAGCCTTGTGTCTCCCTTGGCTTTCCCAGGCACAGTAAGTGATACTGGCAGCTTACCAACACAGCCCCTATAAAAGTGGGATTCTATTACTCTTGTTTTCCCTTGTGATTAAATCCCATCTGATATGTCTCTTCTCTCTCTTTTACTGTAGAATAATCTTCACTTACAATGCAACTAGTATTTTTTGAGTAGATGAAAAACATTTATTTTAAGATTTGGGGTCTGATGGGAAATTCCTTTTCAGGAAACAGGGCCACATCAAGTAAGTTCAAGGTGTACCTGGTAAATCCATGCCAGGTGGTCACCATGGGAATAGCTTTGAAACCAAATTAAGGAACCTGTTTTGATGTGGGTGGATCAAAAGAGTGGAAAGGAGTGAATGTGCTTTACCCAGATGAGTTTAATTAGTGGGAGTTTGTACAGTATGTGGCACAAATACAGTAAAAAAAAAGACTAATAGAAGAGAAATTTAAAGATTTCATTTGGGTTGTAAAACCTAAAGTAGGATTTATTGGTGCAAAAAAATCAAGCTGATGTATTGTGGCTGGTCACTTAGCTAAGGGGCTTGCTTATGTGCTTTTATGTGCATCAAAATCTTGGACTATTACAGTTCAATAGAGTTAAAATTAATGAATCCACAGCCTATCAAGGAAGTTGCTCCTTTCAATAATTATCATCAGGGAGCAGAGTGATCTCCCAGACAGATCTCAAGATGAAGAGCTGGTGAGAGGATTGCTTTGTTGCGTTCTCCATGCAATTCTGATATAGGTCAAAGGCTGGTGTATAGCAATACCAACACTGCTATGTGGAGTAGGAAACTTTGCTAGTTACACTGCATAGATCCACACTTCCAAATGGCTGTTGTTACAGCTGTCACAGGTACCCTGGAGGAGAGGGCATGTAAACAAAGTAGGGAAGGAAACAGATATAGAGAGATTTTAACAGACCTTTCGACCCCCCCCCCTTATTAATATTATTTCTTCTTTATAATAGGATAGTGTCTATAATTAGCAAAACTACTGAACTGGACACTGAGCAGGCTTTTAAGACAGAATTCAGTCCCTGACCCAGACAACTGATAGTTTAAATGAAAGGCTGGGCAAAAGAGAAGGGCAAAGGAGACAAAGGATGGGTAGGGTAACATAACAAAAAGACCATAGTTTGAGCAGGATATGAAAAGTCACCAGACTCCATTCTTTGCTTTTGCCAATCTCTCACTGAAAAGAGCATCTTTATTTTATCTCTAGGCTCCCATACAATAGTGTCGGCAGAGCTAGAACCAATAACTGGCAATTTATATTGGGCTCAGGCTTCAATTTAATTTTTTCCTTGTTTGGTTTTCCTTCTATCAGCAAAAGTGGAAGAGGTTTTAATCAGATCAAGCGACTACATCAATCAGCTGCTGGACCAAGCCTCTTTGCATTTCTTTGTCACAGCACGTCTCAATGAAACAAAAAAGATTTTGGCCAAGCAGAAGACTTCGGTCCTAGACATCCCCAAGCTGCACCTCAAGGTTTGTTTCAGGAATATAACAGAAGAGATCAATACCTATTCTCCATGCAAGATATGTTTTGCAGTTCTGGCCCTTACAGCCTTATTTCAAACAACATTTTCAAAACTAATACAGGATTAGAAGCAGCTGGAAACATGACTCTGTGTGTGTGTGTGTTTATGTGCATATGTGTACATAAGTATGCATGCATGCTCAGGTAGCAATAGGCATAAATATGTAAATGAAGTTGCTAGCACCACCCATAGGCAAAGCTGCCTGATACTTTTCAGTATGAGACAGCAGTCACCAACCAGTAGATCATGATCCACCGGTAGATCTCGGAGCCTCTTGGAGTCGATCTGAGGCTGGGGTGGGCGGCTGAGTGCCCATGTGCATGCACATGCATGCCCCAGCCCAGCAGGTCAATCTTTGGGAGAGGGAAGGAGCGGGGGTTAGATCGAGGCCCCCGTGGCAAGGGACAGTACTGCAGAGGCAGGAGCAGGGTTAAGTTGAGTGGGGCCCCAGCCGGGTGGGACTAGACTGCTGGGGAGGTGTGCCCCAAAATAATTTTTTCTCCCTCTGCCTCCATCTGCCCCCACCCCTTCCTTCCCCATAGACTTACCTGCTGGGTGGGGGTGGGTGGGCGGGAGGGGCAGCAGCACACAGTAGATCTTGGGTTGCTTTTAAATGCCAAAGGTATAAGAGCTTGTTTTCATTTGCTCATAGTTTTGCCAAACTTTTACCATTTAAGCTGAAATTTTCTATGCTAGGTGTCTGCCTCAGGCTGAATTTCTTTGGAAAATCTCTGCACAAATTCCAAGAATGAGATTAGGGGAAAATGTATTGTTTTACCATCTCCAAAGACTCCTACAGTTGTTTCATTAAGGATCGTTAAGGTCTCCATGCTTCAGAGCAAGAATTTGGATACTTATCAAGAAGATTATTTCAGTGCTAAGGATAAACCTCTTGCTCTCTCCATGACAATTCACCCACATTGGCAAAGTTATGAGCCTCTGAGAGAGCCCAGTTTGCCCATGTTTAACAGCAACATGCCAGAGTCTTGGCAGTTCTGTTCTTTCTGTATTGATCAGGATCCAGTGTAGAACTGCAGCGGTTAAACTCAAATTGTTCCTCTCAGTGTCTAGGGGCCACCAGGGCACTGGGCACCAGCAGTGAGATCAGGGGCTGTCTCTCTTGTGACCTCAATCCATCTGTTCCCCCACTAACATCTACGCAGTAAAGAGGAAAAGGGAATTCCAGAGGAAAAAGGAAGATTACAGAAGGGGGATAAGAACAGAAGGAGGTATCTGGGGACTAAAGTGCTGAGGCAGAGGGGAGGCAGGTTGTGAAGGAAGTTGGGTTAAAGCAAAGGAGGGAAGAAGCAGGAGCTATGGGGAGAATGTAGTAGATGAGAGAGACGGTGATGCTTTACTGCGGAGCTAATTAGTCTATTCTGCAGTAAAGCGCACATGTAGATACACCCAGTGATGATCAAAATCTACCCTGAATTATGCCCTGATGGTGCCAAGGATACCTTTGATATATCTTGATCATATTTGCAGCAGTACATTATTTCTTTAAATAAAAGCCTCGACTTTTTACCATATAATCAATTTTTTTTTCTCTGAGGGAAGAGTTGCATATCCCTACCCTTATTTCTTTCCCAGTCATATATAGGAAGTTGCTTGGCTGTTGTCTGAATTTGATTATAATCTGATTATGCTACCACAATCTGAATTGCTCCTTTCTAACTGTTAAATCAGAAGACAATGGAATATTCTGTCTAGGAAGGTCTCTTTTATCCTGACAATCCTAAGGTGGTGCCATTGGAGCTATGAGGACAAATGCTTGAGTGATTTTGACAGCACTAGAGCCCTCAGGTTGATGGCCAAAAGACTGGAAAATGAGGACCAATATTAGATTTCTAATTTCACATGTTGGCACCTAAGTTAAATGCCCTAATTTAAAAAAAATGCTGAGCACTCATCAACTCCCTGAAGTCATCTTCAAATTGCTCGGCACTTTTGAAAATCAGGTCACTTGCTTAGGATGCTTAAATATGAATGCAGCTCCTTAAAGTTCAGCTGCTTTAAATACATACCTTGGCTTATAAGTCTTCATTTTTCCTGTATATGTTTTGTGTGTGTATGCGTCTGAAGAAAATTTCAAGTTTCCAGGTATCACCTTGTATTTTAAGACTACATATCTTAAAATAACCTCCAAAATTACCCAGCCTCATCAAATCATAGGTATTACAATACAAAACCACATAGTTGCTGGGAAAAAAGAGAGTAGGTATAAAATACTGCCTGCTCAAAATCCTGTGAAATTCACAGAAAATCAGTTTGCTCTCTCAGAATACAAAATTGTCATTCCAATCTAATTATAAATGTAAATAAGTATTGTCTTCATATAAGGTTTTTTGTCTTACAGATCATTCCACAGAGGAAGCCAATAAGGCAAATCAACTTCACATCAAACATATCTTCCAAATATTAAACGTAACCAAATATTAAAGATATTTAATCCTTTAGATTCAGTATTGAAAAAGAACATCCTATACAATATCCCCAGATAAACCTCCAAAATAGTTTATCCTTTCTCTTCAGTTATGAATAAAGACTATTTAATGAAAAGGAGAAATATTTGTTCAATAGACACTTCTGTAAATAATAAAAGTTTAAAGATGGGCTGCAAAGAACTAAAGAAAACCCAAAAAGTGGGTTTCTACTTTTTGTCTCTGTGATATAGTAAGATGTTTCTGTTTTAGTTGAGGAAAAGCCTAGTGACTCTGCTTACTGTTATCTGAAAATGTAATGAATCTCAAGTCTGTTCTTCCCTACTTAAAAAGTCCTTTACTGATTCTTAGTTAAAAGGAAAGAATACAAAAATTGTACACCCCTCCTATCTTCAGATCAGCTATTGATCTTTCCTCATCTGATTTAAAAAATACTAGAGTTATCAATTAATGGGAAATTATACCTCCTCAAATTTAGCTTAAGGTCAGGTTACAGTAATAAGTACACTAAAGTAAATGCATACTTTCTGCTACCCTTAAATAAACTGAGAATAACTTTTAAATCCTTTGGAGGTAATGCCTATGATTAAAAGCCCCTATGAAGGCTAGGAACAAATTTCTGTTACAGTCAATGTAGGATAAACATCTACACAGATTAGGTGCCTTAAAAAACTCCACTGGGAACCTGTCTGCAACTTTGGCTACCTACATTATTTTAAAGTTGTAGTCCTTAAATGCCTTATATTCTATTCCATTCAAGTCAATGGAAACTTGACTCCCAGTGAATGCAAAATCAAACCATGAATGAGGATATTGGGATATGGCTATAGTGATCTCTTAGATCATTAGATTGTAGATTGAAAAACAAAATACTACTACTTAGAACTGGTCAGAAAGAGTTATTTTTTTCTTTCAGAACTTTTTCATTGAAAAGACAAATTCTTGTGTTTTGATTATTTTGGATGAAAACCTGGGGTTTTCAGTAAAAAGTCTTCTCTCCTAAAAAAAAAAAAGTATATAATAATTTTTTCAACCAGCTCTATTATTGATGTACATTTGAGGGTACAGAAGAGTAGTTTCAGCTCTGCACCACTGCAAATGCAGATGTTAATGCTATCATTGCTCATTAACTCCACAATTTTATACTGGCCAAAGTAAAAAGTGTTGTTCACCAAAGTGTAAAATTTTTCTTTTTACCTCATCTGCAGTCTGCTGCATCCACTTTCTGGTCTTGCATGCCAGGGTTTTTGAGGATATCTAAATAGGTTTAAATAGAGAGAGCAGTAAATTCCCCTCTGGGCTTTAAAGATGAGTGCAAGAGAATGAAAAGCTGTGCACAACACCTTGAGAATCGCAAACAACACCAACCTGTGTTCCTATTTATGTCATCAAAATATGTTCCCCATTCCCATGGTGCACTCTGGAGTGCCTGAGCACTTGGACTCTGCTGCAGTAGGAAGGGTCCTGCTGGAACAAGCCGACTCTCTAATACCCTTCCAAATCCAGAATGGTTCAAGTGAGGCCCTCTGTGGAATCTAAGTGGTACACCTCCATTCCCTCCATGCCATGTGTACGTAGGCTAACACTGCAGAAAGGAGCCACTCAGAGACTCCAGCCATAAAAGCAGCTGTAGAAGCAGCTAAATCAGGGATGTTGGGTCATTCCAAGAGCTTTCTACAGCTCTGATGGGATTTCCTCTGCCTTATGCTTGCTCCAGTTGTCTACCAGTCTCTTCACCTCAGATTCACTCCCCTCCTTCCCCCACGTATCCCTTTCTCTCTTGCCCTGTCCTACTACCCCCATTCTCCTTGTTTCTCATGAAGGTGATCTCTGAGCTCATTCACTCCAAATATTGTAGGAGTAACCTACTGTTGGTTGCTATCATGCTCTTCAGTGTGCCAGGTGTCCTTGCCTTCACAGTGTGTCTGTCTTGTCTATTTTGTAGTGCATACTGCATAGCCACTTTGGAGCACAGACTTTCTGCTACTATGTCTGTACAGAAACATTTCGTTCTTGGTTGATTCTTAGGCACTATGGTGATAAGCCTGATTGATAGTGAAAAAGGGACTACATAAGCAGCAGTAGGGAGAGGCAATGGGGGGCATGAAAGGGACATTTTATCCCCAGCAGCACCTTCATTCTCCTAGGATTACCAGGAACCAGAACAAGAAGAGAGCATGAGTATGGTATATGATCTATTACTCCAACTCTGCTCTACCTGGGGATTCTCCCTTTATATTCCCTCTGGAAGCTGGGTAAGCTAGCTTGGTCATTGCCCAGCAGACCTGAAACTTGGATCTAAAGGAGATGAATCTCTTCTAGATCCAGCATTCATGTTTGCATTAACCCATCCTGCTGGCCCAGTTTACAACCAGGAATATTCTTGTGTGTGTAGCCCTAACAAACCCTGTTGGTGGGGTCATGACAGTGTAGTAGTTTTGGGTTGTGCAGTTGTAAGCAGGTTGTGTTTAAAACTTTAGAAAGAATTAAGGTTTTTTCACTAAAAAAAGTAAAAATCCTAAAACAAAAACCTAGTAAACCAAACCATACCCCTCATTCTTTACCACTCAGGCCTATCAGCTGAGATTCTAAGGATGTCCAATAGTAATTCTCACCTAGGGTGCCTTAAGATCCTTTCAAGGATGCTGCACTGTTAGGTGTGCAAACATGATTCACAAGCAATTTCAAATAGGAATACATAGCGTTAAAAGCATTCTGACCTGTTGTGGTCTTTCTGAGTTGTCTGTCTGCAACAGAAGATTGCTCTATTATTTTTTGGAGAAACACAAATGATTGAAATCTAAGTGCTGACATTTTCTGGGTGTGCTTTGAGTCAAATGAGGGGTGCCTTGAGCCTAAAGAGGTTGAGAACTAGTGCACTACAAGGTGTGCTGAGAATCTGTCACTTAAGGGAAGAAGGGTATGCACTTTGTTTCACACATGATATATTCAAAGGTGTCTTCCACAATTCAGGCCTGGCTAGAAGTAGCACCTGAGAAGTTACAGAAGCCAAAACTAAATCTGTTTCAGTCTGGGAGCCAACTAACTGGAAGTTGTAGTGATGAGAACCTGAATAGGTTGCGATCTAGAATAGGTTGCAATCTAGAGGGCTTCTTTCTGTTCAGTAGCATCAGTGAAATATCACCTTTGCATTTATAATAATCAAGAATCCATCCTATTCAGAATATGTATTTCTTTCCTTTCCCTTGCAGTATTTCAATAGATAGACCCAGCAATGTAGTGAGCTTGCTGACTGCCCACAGGGAAGGGTAGGAGGTATGCTGACCACTGTAAACCAGGGTGGGGGGGGTCATGGGTATGTGGAAGGGAAGGCTTACCTTCCTGAGCTACTATTGTTGCTGCAGCATCAGTTCACCAAATGGCAGAAGCCTCATGGCTAGGTTTCCTCAGGAGTGACCCTGGTGTCCAATTTGCTCCCCATCTTCTTCCTCCCCTTTTTCTCCTCCTCCCCCCCCCCCAAATACACACATATTGGAAGCAGGGCTGTGCTGCTTTGGTAGAACCTCTCTGAGGGGTGGGGGCAGCACCACTACATTCACCCCACTCTCACCCCCTCCTGCTCCCCCTCAGACATGCTGCTTAATGTGGCATTGTCCTGCCTGGCTCCCATGGCCAGGCAGGGCAGTGTAGTGTTGCCCCTATGGCAGAAACTCTCAGGGGGTGATCCTTGTGCACACTCTCAGTCAGCTCCCAGGACTGGTGCCACACATGTGCTGCCCTAGTTACACTACTAGATAGACCTTTACTGTGTCCAAACTAGGGGGCCTTTTGCAGTTCTGTTATACTCCTTTGCAAGTGTATGTTAAATCTACATGGATAGATTGTGTGGAAAAATGGGGAGTGGGATAAAATTTGGCATGTCCTTTTGTGTGCGTCTCTTCTTTTCCCTATAGTAAACTCTTGTATCGTCATGGAAAACCCAAGACTCATTGGGTGGAAAAACAACCATTACAATCTAATATGGTACTACTTCCTTGCAAGTACTGGCTAGGTGCTTGGCTATAATGTGGCATTTTAATTAGCTTTGCAAACAGGTGAGCATAGAGAAGAGAAACGTGAGTCCAGAGTTATTTGGTATTTTCGTCTATGTTCATTGCCAGACTCAAGGAATTAGGACTTATTATACAGTGCTTCTTCCATAAACACAGAAACAAAAAACCTGGGTATTGATTCACATATTTGTCCATTGTTTATTTAATAATAGTGGCTTTGGTATTCCATAATTTTGCTATGACCAACTTGTAAGCTCTGTTCTTCTCTTGTTTTGCAGGTGCAAGGAGAAAAGGTAGTTGGTAAAGAAATGTCTGTGACAGTGGAATTCACCAATGTAGTGAAACAAAAGCTTAAGAATGTGTCCATACGTCTTGATGGACCTGGAATACTGAAGACAGCCCTGAAGACATTCAAGTAGGAAAAATGTAGAAATAATGAAAAGTTTCTCCCCTTCCCATACAGTAGCTTTTTATTACTAGGAATAGTTACTTCGCACTATGTATAGTAAGTCAGGCATATGCTGCTTAGTATAAAGATATTTGATGGATGGAGGAGGAGTAGTTCTTGACAGATGGAAGAAGTCAAGTTCTCACTGTAGAGTTTTGGCAGCTTGAAAAGGGTGTGGGAGAAATTGCTGGTGTTTGTGGGAAGTTGTTAAATCTGTTATTAATTGCTATTGTATTATGTTATTTTTATTTTATTTATGGTAGTACCTAGAAGTGCCAGCCAAAGTATTCAGGGCATATCTTATCTGTACATCAGCTACATTTTGTCTATTACCCTGTTTGTGGT
>NW_005842136.1:1211857-1214862 GCF_000455745.1 Alligator sinensis | reverse complement strand
GGGGGTGGGGGGGAAGCTGGGGGGAGGGCACTGGGAGATTTTTTCTCCAACCATCAACCGTAAGGGCTACATTTTTATTGGATATTTAGATATCTAAAAATTGTGATAGACACTGGTAGGTATTTCAAAAAAGGCTTGGAAAGTACTACAAGGGGCCTATCTGAATGGTGTCTTAAGACCTAAAAATCTGGCCCTGATGCTGAAACAGCAGAGTATTATAGGGATGTCAGCAGTGGACTGCTAATCTCCAGGTACAGACAAGATGTTGTCAAGGCCAAGAAAGAGGTATGCTTTGCAACTCAAGTCATGCAGGAAGCAGTTCAGCCCAGAGGCCATTGCTTCCCAACCATTAGGTGTATTTTTTTCCACTTTACCTTTGCATATGATGTGGTGGAACCATGTGTAGATCTGCATTGCAGTCACCTCATTTGCAGCTCTTCTACACATTAGCTAGCTCAGGGATGGAGAAGAGTGTTGCTGTGCCAGCAAGGAACTGAGTTTGGGCCTTCCATAATGGATTCCAGGAGGGCTTTGCAGCCTTTGTTGAATTTACTAATGTTTTGGCTATAGTGGTGCCTGAACTAGGTAGTTTGAAGCTGGCTTACTCTGTTTATACAAGCTGCAGTCATAGTGTAGGTCTATGTTCTTCACATCATACAAAAGTAGGGCTCCAAGTGGCCTCTAGAAGACATCTAGTCCAACCCTCTGCCTGAGGCAGGATGGTCTCTATCCAAGTCATCCCATACAAGTCCTAACCTATTTCTAAAACCACAAAATCAACCCTGTCACACAGCCCAAAGATATCAAAAACCCCCTGTGCCCGCCTCTGCTCCAAAAGGCGCTCTCGGGCAACTCTTGCGCGGGTGGCTAACCGGATCTGCCCCGCTCTCGCTGGGGAGTCCCCGGAACTCGCCAACCCCGCGGGCGCGGCTGGGCCCGCAGCAGGGGGGTCCCCCTCTCTGCTGCCTCCAGCGCCAAAGCGCCCCTGAGCGGGCTCTCACAGGGCTCCGACCTCCCCTACACCCCGGCCAACGCCACCTTTGGTCGCGGACCTTCTGTTCCTTGTCCCCGGGCGAGGACTGGGCGTCAAGGGCCCTCTTTGCCCTTGCGGCCTTCTCTCCCGACGCCCTGCCGGCGTCTCTGCCTGGGCTTCTCCTCGGAGCTTCTGCCGGCTCCCTCGTCAACTTCGCCACTCTTCTTCGGCGCTGCAGCTCTCCCAGCCTCCGTCACTCCCGGCACTGCTGCAGCCTATTCGGCCCACGGCAAAGGCCCCTTGCGGGTGCCCGGTTCCACTCCCGGGCTTCCCCCCGGGCTTCACGTCCTCCCGCAACATGCCCCCTCTGACTTCGGGGCCGCATTTTATTTCCACTGAGCGGCGCCTCTCTCTGATGTCACTCCGCCCCAGCTGTATGAAAGCGCGGCTAACGAGCCGCACGGGTGGTTGCCCGGCCTGCACGCCGCCACTGCTCCCACCTCCTGCGAAGCATAAGTGAGCGTTTCCTCTGGCTCTGGGCCGGGGTCTCCCTCTAGTCCCGTTGTCCCTGGGACATAACCCCCCCCTTAAGATGCCTTGGGGCACTGCTTTGTTTCCCCTGCGGGTCGTAACTGTAGGGTCAGTCCATCCTTTCACTGGATCCTTTTGGTCCCCGACCTGGTCTTCATTTCCACACCTAGATAAGAAGTCCGCCACGGTGTTGGTTTTCCCGGGTCAGTATGTGACACGGAATTTATACGGTTGGAGCGCTAATGCCCACCGGGTGATCCGAGCAGTATCGGACTTGGCTGTACTTAGCCACTTCAGTGGGGCGTGGTCCGTCACTAGTGTAAATTCCCTGCCCATCAGGTAGTACCTGAAGTAGTCCACTGCCCACCGAATTGCCAGGCACTCGCGCTCGATAGTGGCATACCTTTTTTCTGCCGGTAGTAGCTTGCGGCTCGCTTGTGCCACAGGTCTTTCGCCCCCACCTTCTTCTTGGGTGAGGACTGCACCCACCGCAGTCTCTGAGGCATCCGTCTGCAAGATAAAGGGTTTTCGGAAGTCAGGGGTATGAATTATGACGTCTTCGCATAATGCCCTCTTCAACTTTTCAAAACTTTGTATCATTTCCTCAGACCACCTGACTACCCCCGTTTTCCACCCTTTGAGGGCACCCGACAGGGGTGCTGCTAATTCTGCGAAATGGGGTACAAATCGCCTATAATAGTTGGTTAGTCCTAGAAAGGACCGTAACTGGCGACAATCTTGCGGGACCGTAAAGTTTCGGATGATTTCTACTTTGTCGGCCAAAGGTTTAATTGTGCCCCTGCTGACCAAGAATCCCAAATATTTTGTTTCTTTCTGCGCAAAAGCGCACTTCCGAGGGTTTGCGGTTAGGCCGGCGTGCCTCAATTCTGTGAGGATGGCCCGCAGGGCTCTCTTGTGTTGCTCCCAAGTCCGGGTGTATACGATGATATACCGAGATGGGGATGGTAGACCGAGGTGCGGAGCTGCTTTATCTGAAAGGTCCGGCATACCGCTCTTAGAACCCCGGACATGAAATTTTTCCCTTGGTCTGTCAGGATCTCTTGTGGGATCCCCACTCGGGCTATCCAAATTATTAGTTCCTCCGCGATACGCGGGGCCGTTACCGTTCGCAGGGGGATTGCCTCTGGGTATCGGGATGGCATAGTCCACGATAACTAGAATATGTTGGTGACCCGAGCTACTGCGGGGCACTGGGCCCACGACGTCTAAGGCGATCCTCGAGAACAGGGTGGTAATAACAGGCATGGAGGGGGGCCCGAGGAGAGCGTTCGGTTCTTGTCTTTTGACAAATGGGGCAGGCCGCACACCGGCGGGCTACTTCCTCCCTCATCCCGGGCCAAAAAAACCATCTGTTCACCTTCGCGAGGGTTTTGTCCCGGCCCAGATGCCCCCCTATGGGGCTTGCATGCACCAACTGCCAAATAGCCTGGCGGAATTGGGCGGGCACCACTAGCTGCGGACCCTCGACCTCCTCCCCCCC
>NW_005842136.1:1210257-1211550 GCF_000455745.1 Alligator sinensis | reverse complement strand
GCTAACTGGGGTACCGCGCCCACCAGGAGTTCTCCCTGATTCTCCATTACCTGTAGGCGGACCCATTGGCGCTCGGTCTGCTTTGCATCCCCATGGAGGCAGGCTATTCTCATGGGGGAAGCTGTCCCACGATCGTGCGGTGGTATCAAATCTTCCCTGACGAGGGATTGAGCACATCCCGAATCCAAGGTAGCTCGCACGGGGCGGCCTTCCACCCACGCTGTGACAACCGGGCGCTTCCAAGCCACGTTCCCTCCGCCAACCACATAACTGCAGTCCATAGGCTCACCGAGGCCTTGGCCTCGCCACCGCTCTGCTGGGGCTTTTGTTTGGTTATCCGGGGCCTACCGTTCCGTGGCCTGCCGCGGGCATTCTCTGGAAAAATGGCCCCTCTGCCCGCACCGGAAACATACCGTATCCCTGGGAGCCTCTCGGTCAGGCGGACGCCTGCACTCCGGTTCTCGTGGGGCTGCCACCGAGGGTCCCTGGTTCTTCCTATCCCTGGGGTAGTACGCCTCCGAGGCAGTGAAAGCTTCGGCTAACCTCAGAGCTTCCTCGCAATTCTGTGGGGTACGCTGCCGGACCCATCGTTGCGTCCGCGCCTCTAAGTCATTCTGGAACTGCTCCAGGACGATCTGGTTGGCTAATGCCTCTCAGTCATGCCCCGCTGGGCTAACCCACTTATCCAGCAACTCATGCAGCTGTTGTAACAGCACTCTTGGCTGTCTTATCTCGTGGCCCTTCTTAGCTCGGAATCGGCGCCGGTAGTGCTCGGGGTTGATCTCCAAGTGATATAAGATGGCTTCCTTTACTGACTCGTAGTCCAGGGCATCCTCCCTCAACAGGGCCCGGTACGCAGCTTGGGCCTTGTCCACTACTAAGGCCCCCAGCTGGCTGGCCCAGTATCTCTTATCCAACCCTGTCACGAGGGCATGCCGTTCAAAGGCCTCAATATACGCCTCTGGGTCATCCTCCTTAGTCATCTTAGGCATCTTAAAGGATGCCAGGCTGTGCTGGTGCCAGTCTTGTTGCCGGTCCAACATCTGTTGCTGGGAGCCCAGAATCTGGGTCAGCAGTTGCAGGTTCTGCCCGAGAATATCAACGGGGCCCATAGTCGGGGCTTGCATGTCGGTGTAAGTTGCCAGATCGGGGTTCTCCATCATCCCACCTCTACTACCACGTTGTGCCCGCCTCTGCTCCAAAAGGCGCTCTCGGGCAACTCTTGTGCGGGTGGCTAACCGGATCTGCCCCGCTCTCGCTGGGGAGTCCCCGGAACTCGCCGACCACGGTCGT
>NW_005842136.1:1209555-1209988 GCF_000455745.1 Alligator sinensis | reverse complement strand
TGGGCTTCACGTCCTCCCGCAGCACGCCCCCTCTGCCTTCGGGGCCGCGTTTTATTTCCGCTGAGCGGCACCTCTCTCTGACGTCACTCCGCCCCAGCCGTATGAAAGCGCGGCTAACAAGCCGCGCGGGTGGTTCCCTGGCCTGCACGCCGCCACTGCTCCCACCTCCTGTGAAGCATAAGTGAGTATTTCCTCTGGCTCTGGGCCGGGGTCTCCCTCTAGTCCCGTTGTCCCTGGGACACACCCTAACCTGACACAGGTAAAGCAGGGGAACAAGGGCTGTCGTATGTCTCACCAATGCAAGGGTTCACCCACATACACCATCATAAAGGTCTTTATTGCAGCATGCAGGTACAAAATCTGCTATGGACAGGGAATACCACGTATGGAAATTCAGAAGTTGAATGGAAGCCTAGTCTCTTGAAAAACTGGC
>NW_005842136.1:1206494-1209545 GCF_000455745.1 Alligator sinensis | reverse complement strand
AAACAAATGGCAATATAATTGGCACATCAGGGATCTGATGCTGTTCATTCTTGAACCAGCATAAGAAAGATCTGACCAGGGCTGAGCTGTTCAGAAAACGAGTGTTAAAGGGCACTGTGCTACTCTTACATCTTACTCCCAACACGTACCATAGATTGACATTGCTGCCAAATTTGGCTCAACTTTTTCCCAAGAGGTTAGACAATTCTGATAATGGCCTCTAGTGCTAATAAATAATGCTAGGCCCACCTCTTCTTTAGCAGTCTTTTTATTCCAAGAAGCTGTTGCTGACTTCTTGTACCTCAAGGTAGCAAGAGTTACCAGTGCAACAAAGAAATAGGAATCACTGAGAAACATAACACATCACGTGGATACATCGTTTTTCTTCCAGGTACCAGGTTTTTCCCTTTTAAGATGACGTCTTTGGAGTGATCTGAAATGGAAATTATTGGCTTAGTCATGTTCAGTTTTCGTTGCAACTTTTCTCAGATTAATAAAGGCTGCAGGTTACACACACTGAGGACAAACAAGGCGTAGTTGTACTCTATTTAAATAATAATCACATTTGCCTCTGTGCATTCAAAGTGATAAATGGCTACTGGGTGGTGATGGCTCAGCACATTACTGAGAATCATTCATCACTTAGTTCACTCCCAGGCAAATACGATTAGAGGAGTTTTACTCCATTTGCAAAAAAACCCCCAAAATGATGCTGCTTTCCACTGTGGCCTTGTTTTCTTTTGTGGCCAGCATAGGCCCACCACATGTGAGAGAGTTCCCTTCCATCTTTCATAATGGTTTGTTATTGTTTCAGGAGGGTGAGGATGTAGAAGTGCTTTGTATTATTAGAATGATAACGTCAATAGATGGCCTGACTCAAATTCCCCAAATAAGCAGGGTGGTCCAGAGGCAGAGATCTGGATCTGGGAGTCAGGAGACCCAGGTGTTATTCCTGTCTCTGCCATTGACTTGCTAGGGCAAGTCATGCAAAGCTGATTGACATTTAGCACCAGTTTGAGTAGAGAAAGCATTGTTTGTATATTGACTTTGGCTATTGCAATTACTGCACTGGGAAATTGCCTGTGCCCACCTACCAGATAACAATAGGCAGTACAATTGGCCCAGCTTGTAAAATCCATGGAGAAAGCTAGTGTGTGGAAGAATGAATTTTAGGATAGTAACTTACTCAGAAATATGAATTACATTTATACTAGGCTCATGCATACAACAAGCCCTGTTTAACATTAGAAGGTCATCTCCATAAATATGGCCAAGACTTCAGCTGGTATGGATAGCTGTAGCCCCACTGACTTCATTGGAGCTTTGGGTAGTATTTTCAAAAGCACCTTAGTGAATTAGGCTCATCTGTTCCACTCAAAATCAATGAGATCTAGGCTCTATTTATTTATTTATTTTTCACTCTTAACCTGTGACCATTTCTACCAGTGGGAGATATGCCCCATCAAGAATCAGAATGTACAGTTTGGAGCACTGCTACCAAATGAGTTATGCTACCTTTGTTGCTTTCTAGACTGCAGGTTTTTCCTGAACAGTAGTCAAAACTGAAAAAATGGAATTTAGCTGGCAGTGGGCATGCCTACATATGCATTAATGTGGTGTAGGTACTGTGCACTATAGTACCTGTAATAACAGGTACTAACTGAATGCACAGTAACCAGCACTACTGTGCAGTAGTGCTGCCACACCATTTCAGTGTTGCTAATGCACAGTAGACTAATTCTGCTGTGCATTAGCACAGTAGTACAGCTTTTGCTGTGACGTGCTAATGCACTGTAGAATAAGTCTACTGCACAATCAGCTTCTCATGTAGATGCACCCAGAGTCATCTAAAACCACTTAGTTGCCATCTTAGATCTGTACTGGTGGAGAATTTCAGCAATAGAAGGAAAAGTTGCACATCTTTCATCGAGAGAAAAAATAGAAGAGGAAAGGATATACTATGAACAGTCTGCCAATTTTCTCTTCAAAACAGTGAGCTGTTTGTTTACAGGATCCATGCATTTAAATTACTCCTGGGCATTTTTGTGATGAGACTGATTTACTCAAGCAATCCCCATCATAGCCTTGACTCTTACCTATGTTGAACCTGGTATAGTCAATAATGTGTGCAAAGTGAGTGTCAAATCTGACCTGAAATTCTGCTCTGGTTTATGCTTTTGGGAGTGCATTAGAGGTATTGGGCACTGTCATGGGACAGGGTCCTGTAGGATGGCTGTGATTTTCCCAAGGCCCCCTTACCATGCCAAATTGGCCCAATGGGCCCCCGTGATTCCCGCCCGCCATGTCTTTGATTGAATGATTGATAGGGAGGTTACCTCTAAGTCCTCTTGGACACAGTTGAGATTGGTTCTCAGGACCCCATGGGTCCCTGGACCCCTGGTGGGTCCCGCTCCAAGACGGATGTCACAATCGGTGTTTCGGGGCACCCTAGCCTTATGGGCTATGCGTGGCTCCAACCACCCCTTTACCATGCCCCAAGCCTCACAGATGGAACTGATGTTGTTCTGTCTGGGCCTTGTTATAATTTGGCTCCCTGGTCCTCCCTGGGCTCTCCGCAGCCCTGTCTCGCACTGCGTCTTCACTGGCGCTTAGGGGTCGGTGCACCCCCAAATGCTGCGCCCTCTCTGGTGCTGGGGTCCCCATGCTGCCATGGGTCCCCTATGAGACCTCCTCCATCTCCTATTAGCCTCATCCAAACCACCCATCTTAAACAGCAAACAAAACACAAGCCCCTGGGCTATAACATAAATTCAAGCTGCCCAGCTATAACATCATTCAAGCCACACCAGGGGTGCTCTGTCCCTCACCAGTATCAGAGGCTGTACCTGCAGCCAGGCCTCTCCCCTTTGGTTGCTCTGGGAGAGCTCCTTCCCCCTTGGCTGCCAGCAGGGAACTGCCTTCCTGGCCTCAGCCCTGGGATTTATATGTGAGCCAGGCCCTGCCCCTTCCGGTCAGCTGACTGCTGGCAAGTGTGGGCCACTAGCTCACTCTGGTTGCCCTGGTAATCAGCAGCTGGGGCTCCCCACTTAC
>NW_005842136.1:1192581-1206463 GCF_000455745.1 Alligator sinensis | reverse complement strand
CTTTCCCTAGCAGTTTCCACTCTTCAAAGGAGCAGAGCACCTAAGTGCTCTGCGACAGGCATCCATGTTTTTCAGATGCTGACACAACAAAGGATCAGGTCCTACATCACTGTCCCCTCACAATCCAGAAGTGAGCAGTTCGTAATCCTCTTGCTTAATGCGAGCAAAAACGGCATTCATTTTTATAAATACCTAGCTTATGTACTGCATGCTGCACTGGTTCCATTAATCAGGCTGCATTCTGACATTCCCCTGAACACTGTCAGTCAATGCTGGTTATCAAAATCTGTACACAAAACTGTGAGAAGGTTATGGAGCTGCCTTCAAAACAACATTACAACCAATATGTGAGGCTCTCTGTGCGACTTAAATCTTAGCATTAAATTGAAAATCAAGAACAGTACAGAGTGAAGTTTGTTCGTACTGTGAGCAATCAGGAGTCATACATAATGTAAGAGCGCAGCTGCTAATAGCAGGATTCATAAGAACACTTCAGCTTGCTCTTCCGGACAGGAAGAAGTCATGTTTAAAGTGGGCCATGATGAAATCCACTTCGGTCATAAGTATTCACTGGAAGAGTGTGTCAGTTACCCATCACTTGCTCTGCTTAGCATTGGACAACTCTTAATTTTTTACCTAAAGAATCATTTGTGATTCACGTAAGCACATGAATTTGTGCTTTCAGTATATTATTTAATTATGCTGTTCTCCATGTCCTTAAAAAACCTACAAAACTCCATAGAAAGCCAAAACCCATTTATACAACTTTCTGTGGAAACACAGCTTGTAGCATGGGCACTGACTCCATGGGTGCTCCGGGGCTCAAGCACCCACAGAAAAAATCAGCAGGTGTTTATTTTCTTTTTTTAAAAGTGCTGTACTGGAAGCAGCAATGCATTACTTCAACCTGGCTCTGCAGCGTCTATAAAGATCAGGCACTTCAGCAGGGCCTTTTGGCACTTTTAGCTAAAGCTGAGTCAATTGGCTATTAGATAAAAGCACCAAAAAAAGCCCCACTAAAGCACCTGATCTTTACACAAGTTGGGTAAGATGCATTGAAGTAATGTGCTGTCTTCTGGGCATGCACGGGGCTCAGCATGGGAACACGCCAAGTTTAAAGCAAAGCACCACTTTTTGGGGGTGGGGTTTATGTCTGCAAGTACCCACCAGCAAAAACCAAAGTTGGCACCTACCTATGGCTTGTGGATTAGGCTAAATATCTGCTCTTTGATCCATATGAAGTTTACGAGATGAAACCTTGTCATTTTGAGGTCTATGACCAACCTTCCATTGACTTTAATGGGACCAGGATTTCACACACAGAATTTATTACAAGAATTTAACCTTCATACGTTCCCATGGGGTAACCAGATGCGTATTTTGTGCAGTATCTTAAAGTTAATTAATTCTAAAAAAAATTCTTTTTAGGATGTTGTCACTGGCACCGCAGTGCACAATATCCCCAAAGAACAGCCAGCTTACATGAATGGTTTGCTCTCTGTGGATGAAAAACTGCGCAGGGTAACATGTTACCCTAGGCGTGAATGTGTTTTTCCATATGGGGTAACAGCTTACCCCAAGCCCATGTTAACACATTGGGGGAACTTGTTACCCCAATGCAATTTCTGTATAAATGACAGGCCTAGACCTGTTTGGACACTTTGGGTGGATGCATCTGAAAAGTTGGCATTCATTCACACCTCATTCATGTCCACTTCAGGTATCCATGGTAACTAAAGGATGGCCATTCTCCACTCTGCTTGTGCAGAAGATGTGGTAATCCCTTTTGCTAACCATTTTGTTTGCAGGCTGCAAGGTCATCAAAACACCCTACCCTTTGCCAAAAAATCTGCCCCGCCCCCCCCCCCCCAACAAACCCTTTGTCACACACAAATCCAGCTCTGCTCTCTTTTCTCATGGCAAAACTCCGCCTCACCTGCCCCTTTCATAACATACAAGTTAGTTTGCCCTGCCTTTGTTGGAAGTGAGGACAAGGAGCAAAGGGACAGCAGAGGAGAAATAGAACAACATCATACTGCAATACAGCGTACATTATGGAGTCCCCTTCAACGGTAAGGGCTTGACACCCTCCATGCCCTTTTTACCTGCTCTCAATAAGTCCCTGCATGTTTGGTTTTCCAGACAGCATCCACCCACATTTGGCTTGCCTGCAAAGGGTGGATGATGGTCTCTGGCTTCTGAGCCTAGGAGGAGAGAGTGCTACCTGCACTGCCATGGGGAGGGTGGAATTGCTTCTGTGATAGCATATGTGGACAGGCTTGTCTTTGATTGTTATTTATATGCATTCAGCAGTAATCATTTTTTTCTTTTTTTTCTGTAGTCCAGGATGAGAAGGCAGTGCATATTCAGTGCTGGAGCCTGTCTTGCACAGGTAACCAGGGATGACAGCAACACATCCACTGATGAAATTTTATTCCAAGGCAATAAGGATGCTGACTTTATTCCAGACATGGGAGATTGTTCAGAGCAAGAAGACCATGTGTCTGTGGAAGCTTCATCCAGCTCAGATGAGAAGGAGTTGGTGCCACAAGCACAAGTGATGCCAACACTTCCAGTGGGAAAGGAAAGAGGACCAGCCTGGGGCTGCTGTGGAAGACTGAAGACAGCTACAGCAGGATGTGGAACAGAACCACTGCAACCACCCCCAGAAAACATTGCAGATGATGACAGCTTTAGAAGAAGAAATGGCGGAGCGTGGGGGAAAAAGTTCACAGCTGATACATCATCAGAGAACAGCCAAAGACATAGTCCATGAAAGTGCTGGGCCAACAAGAGAAAGTAATAAGGACACAATGGTGGAAATGTTCCACCTGTTTCTCTCACAAGATACCTGACTGTTATCATAAGAGAAACAAACAGAGTGGCAGAAAGAAGATTCAGGGAGTGGAATAATAGCCATCCTGAAAATAGAAAGGAGTGGAAAAAGCTGGATGAAACAGAGCTGAAAGCCTACATTGGTTAATACCACAGTGGTCATGAGGCACTGGAGGAGTTGTGGAAGCAACGCGCTGGGTGTCTTTGCTACTATGCCACTATGAATATAAAACAATTCTGTCAAATCACCAACTACCTGAGATTTGACAACAAACTGACATGTGAGGAAAGGATTGCCGCGGACAAGCTTGCTGCCTTCAGAGATATTTGGACACAATTTATGAAGGATATTTGGACACAATTTGTGGAGCAGATCAGGAAATGGTATATTGCAGGAATACACCTGATGGTTGATGAGTGGCTCATTGCATTCAGGTGTTGCTGTCCCTTCAAAAAGTACATGCGCAGCAAGCCTGCCAAATATGGCTTGAAAATTTGATGGTGCTGTGATACAGCAACATCATTCCCCCTGTTTGGAGACATCTACCTGGGCAAGCAACCAGAAGCTCCACGCCAAGGTAATCTTGGTACCCAGGTCATTGAGAAACTGGTTCATCCATGATACAAGACAGGAAGGAATATTGTGGGTGACAATTTCTTCACAAGTCCTGACCTGGCAAAAAGACCGCTACAGCAGGACTTGACCTATGTGGGTACAGTTCGGAAAAACAAGGCCGATATCCCAAACAACATGCAAGCAAATCATAGAAAGGAAACATTTTCATTCATTTTTGCTTTTGATGGGGAACTCAACCTAGTTTTCTATGTTCCAAAGAAGTCCAAAGATGTGCTGTTGCTGTCAAGCATGCATCATGACCTATCAGTGGATGGAGAGCTAAATATGATCCATGATGACAATAAAAACAAGGGTGGAGTGGATAACCTTGACCACTTAGCCCATATGACCATCTACAGGTGGAAAATCAACAGGTGGCCAATGACATTTTTTCAATATGCTGGATGTGGCTGCCATTACCAGCCTTATCATTTGGCTAGGCCACAACACAAACTGGAAGCAAAGATCAGATTTAAGAAGACGGTGCTTTTTTTTGCAGGAGCTTGGAGAACAGCTGATTGATGGACAAATAAAATGAAGAATGATGGATATATGTAATCTAAGTCCATCTAGTCTGATATGACTGCCCTAAATTACAAATTGCCTCAATGCACCCCAGTAGAACCTTTTGCAAGCATGAGTGGACATTGTGTTTTTTGTCTGCAAAACCTGGAAATGATGCGAAGATTGTAAGCGATTTGCTTGTGCATACCACAGTACATCACTGCTGCTTTGTGAGGAATGCAATATTTAGTTAAAAGTTAGGAAATGTTTTTAGAAGCAATTGTTAGTTTGAAAACAGAGTGAACTGCAGACTTAGCAAATTGTTCGTTCGTGTTTTGAAACTCTAAAAACAGTTTAAATTTTGTTCCTAGTTCTTGTTAAATAATATTTTGGGTTCAAATCATCATAAATATTCTTTCAAACAATCTGTATGTTTAATAAATAGTTTTTGGTACATTTATACTGTTGTCATGGATTCCATTTTGTTCATGTGGGTGGGGTAACAAGTTACCCCATGAAACCAACACTGTCAAATTGTGGGGTAACAAGTTACTCCATGAGAACAACAACGGTTATGGTTTCATGAGAATGGATGAGGGTTAAATTAGAAGAATAATACAATATATCTATAATTTTGAATGTGATATTTTCATGGATTAACACTGAAGTAATGGTCCAAACTTTCTTTTGCACATGAGCGTGGTCTCATTGACTTCAATAAAGTTGAAGTCAATTTTAACCCCTGGGAACTTGGCCCATCAAAAAAGGATAAGAATTAAAGGCCACTAGTACTCTATGACATATAATAACAATAGACTTATATTTTAAACAAATATAAGCTGAATATCAAGAACTTCCTGAGTGAGCCCTAACAGACTGAGGAATAGTCAGGAAGTGAGAGGGAAATCGTGTTATTTTGGAAATGTAAAGCTGGAATGGGGGAAAAATATTAGAAAAGGTACTATTGGGAACAATTTTGCAATGGAACGAATGATCTATAGAACACTTACATAGGTACAGCATGAAAAATCTAGATAGATTGTTTCTCTCGATCTCTTAATTTTTCTGCCTTTGTGTCAGTCTGAGGATTTACGCCTATCAATCAAAATTTTATTCTTTCCTTTATAACTGCAGGGAAATTCCAGAGAATTCTACCTTGACCTGGGAAGAAAAATGTATCCCCAGGCGAGCTGGACTTCGAAAGTTGATTGCAAGCCTGACTTGTGATACTCTGCGGCATGTCTATGGTGAGCTGGATGTAGAGATTCAAAAGAGAATAGCTGTGTGAACAAGATTTCTTCTTCATTCTTTTTCATTTATCACTTTCAAAGTTTCATTATAAAAAAGGAGGCAGAAATATATTTTCAGCTATTTTTATTGTCCAAACTCTCAATAAGTTGCAATGAAAAATGTAATTGAAAACACCAGGGAAAACTGGGGAAGCATTTATAGGCTCGTGAATGGTTCAAGCTTAGATAAAACTAGTTAAAGGCAATTCCACACCATATGACTTATACAGTTCACTTATATTTATGGCCCTTTGCATTAGTGCTGGGATGATTTCTAAAAGGTTCCATCCACCAAAGCACTCTGAACTTTAGTTTTAATTAAGGTCTGATATTTCTCAGAATAAAAAAAACGTTATAAATTCTTATGATAGACTACTCTGACTGCAATAAAAACAGGTATTTATAACTAAAGGCATTACCTTATCTTAGAGTCTTAGTTTTCAAATTCACAGAGCAGCTCAATTCTGTTCCCCTACAGCACTGCTACTATCATTCCCTCCCATTCCTCCTCATCCCTCTTCCCACTTTCATTTCTTGGCCCAATACTCATTACACTAAAAGTTTTGTTCTTTTGACCATAGGATCTCTCCTCTGGTCTCTCTCTCACTTTCTCTTTTCCACCTTGAGGAAGAGCTCATTCTTCCTTCTACTTGAGTGTTGAAGATGGCCACTGACTGTAGAAGGAGTTTCATTCCCCACCACAGAGCTCAGGCTCTGCAGAGGTGGAAATAAGAGGGGACAAGGGACAAGAGGGGATGAGCAGACCGCAGACTGGCATTTTTTTTCATTCTTTCTCCTTTTCTGAGCCAACAAAGGAAGCTACCTGCAAGTTCATTTGCCCTCCTCCATGCTGTGAGACCCTTTCAGGAAGACATGATCACAGGAAAGCCATTTGAAGCACTGTTTCTACAGGACCTGTGTTTTTCAAGCACAGACAGAGCCAGTGGGGTTGGGCAACACAGTACAAATGACCTTGCTATTGGATGACTTCCTCTCCCCCATCACAAAGTAGGGCCTAGATTTTTGGGTATTCACAGATTAAGGGGGTAGAATACCAACTTTTCCCAGGGAGCAGGGCATATAAACACATCCTAGAAGAGAAGGAGAAGCTGAAAACTCCACAAGCTCAAATCTGTTCTCCTATCTGTTCTACTTGCATAAGGAAGAATGGGACCTCAGGCTTCATGTTTTCTTTTGAGATCACTCCTACCCAAAAGTATCCCTGACACTTTCTTTATTGATTCCTTATTCAGTGTTCCTCTTCCTCCTGAAACTGCTTCTGTATCCTCCAATTCTTAGCCAAAAGGAAGCCCCTGTAGGTGCATTCTCTGCTACCGAGTGGCCTTCAGTCATATTGACATGTCTTACTCATGACATCTTGGACTGACAGTGCTGCCAGACAGATACAACACAGACTCTGAAAGGTCTGAAAGTTCAGTTAAATTTACAGTTCAAGTTTTCAGGGGGTGAGAGTATCTGGATTTCTTAAGAGTAATATTCTTTTCTTTTTTTTTCATCCCCCAAATTCATGTGTGTCCTGTTTTCCATTGAAATACTTTACACTCTTTTCCATACAAGCCAAGTGTACACACACATGTGTGGAGATAGCTTGCAAATTATCTTGTACCTGCAGTAAAATCTCCACTTGCTGGACTGCACAGATATACTGCATGAAAAGGATGTTGCCCATGTTAAAAAACTGCATGTGTGGGATACTTAATCATTTAAAATGAGTGAAAAGAAAGTAGGTGTAAATCTCATAGTTATTAAATAATACAGAATTACAGTCACCCTGGGTGTGTCTACACTTGCTCCTATAGTGCTGTTGTTACTGTGCTGTCATTTAGTACTTCCATTAGCTTCCTTCTTTTCACGATTCCTTTTACTCCCCAGCCCCAAAATGTGTATTCAATTAAGAATAGCTTCTCTTGAAGAAGTAAGAAGTAAACCCAGAAGTTCTTTTAGTAATGGAGGTCATATTCAAGGGAGATTGACAGGGGCACATAACTTCTAGTATCAAAATCTGTACCTTGGCTACTCCACCAATAAGCATCGTGTGGAGAAAGAGCACCCCTATCTGTGCCTGTGGACATTTTCATGCAGAGAATAAGTAGCTTCAAACCTAAGAATACCTACTAGCCTATGGGCTTCAGTACAAACATGTGCACATGCATATTTCACTAGCATGATTTACATGAGCACATTTGAAGCTGGCACTTGCCTAGGCATTCAAATCCCCTGTGTATGTGTCTGACATCTAGCAGAGTGCCTTAAATGTATTATAACCAATTTTAAGTGACCACATGGTCCTGCTAGCCTCCACCATATCGAATGAAACATCAGCTTTGCTATTGAGTATACACCTGCTTTCTAATATATGTTATTAACAACTAGAATGTAATAGAAATTTATAATAAAGCAAATCTGGCTATGCTATAAAGCTCAAGTTCTCTGTTTTTTATTTTGAACAATCCTATCTTCTGCCGTTCAGCAATAGAACACTGTTTCTTGCATTTCTAAATGGGAAGGGCGATTTAAGAAATGGAAAGGCTACATAAGAACCACATCAATAAGGAATCACTCTCTGATACCAGGGAAAAAAGAAAACATTCCGTACATTAAACTATTTCTTAGTTAGACTATTATAGCCAGTGCTTTGGCAACCAGATACTTACTGCATTTATCCAATAAAGCTGTCAAGGTTTTCAGCACACATCACAGTGATAGCAGAGGGAATCCAGAGACTCCCATGGTAATTGTTCTAATGTGTCAGAAACCCATTAAATGACCAATAGTCTTGCAAGAAATCTTCATTGATGTTGCAACTCCTTTTGCTGTAGTATCTTGGAGTGCTGCTCCAAGAACATTCATTAAGGTTTGCAGCGTCCCTGTGACATATATAAGTGTTCTTCTGCCCAATTCCCTTGCGGGTAAACTGGGGCAAAAGAAAGTTATGTGATTACACTGTGGAAAAACCATGATCAGAACCTGAGAACAGTAAGCCTGGTATAACCATTAGATCCAGTGCCTCCCACTTGGTACAGAGATGTGCCCACTCATTATTAAGGTGCTTTGGCAAAAACATGAGCAGGTACCCAGGATCTGAGATGTTTCTTCAGTGCATTTGATCCAAGTAAGGAGTGAGTAAAAACTTGATGAAGGTGTCAAGATTCAGCCTCTTCATTATATAAGTTATACTGTATTTTCTTTCCCCCCCCCAATAAAAACTATGCTGTGACCATTATGTTCAACTACACAGAAATTGTCATTCTGTGTTCACCCAGGCATCCATACCTCCCCATCTTCTATCATCTTAAAAGACGACCTGAATGGCAGGGAGAAACTAATACACTGGGACAGGGGGGCGGGTTGCCAAATGAATGTCTTCTATCCGTCAAAAAACACATGCTGCAACAGAAATATTGTGTGAATCTGTTTCTTTAGACATTTTGGTGTGGTCATGGATAATTTATTTTCCAAAACTTTGAGGCAGCATTCAGGGGTGCAGTCACTACACGACCATGGCTATTATACAAACAAACACAATCTTTTCTATATAGCACTAGAGAGAGACACAGCACATTACAATAATACAAACTGAGAGATGAGTCCAAACCCTGAACCTCAAACTCACCATCTCTGAATGTTGAGAAATCTGGATCCAACTCTGAACTGGATAGCAAAGAACTCCTTTGTAATGAATTGGCCTAAAACCCTAGGTTCAAACTTTAAGTTGCTCCCTCCCTCCCCCCACTGTCTCTAACAAAGATGCACATGTCAAAAACAAACTCCCTGCCTCAATGTGTTCACACTCTGAAGGCTCAGAGAAGCCAAGGACAAATGAGATGTGCAGCCAACTGTGCAGTTGCCTGATAATGTCTGGTGCCTTGTAGAACAGGCTGAGGTTTCTAAGTGGCTTGAATGAGGAAAAAGAAAGCCCAGAGTGAATCTAGAAGCTGGCATAAAGGCCAGCACAGAGTTATTTGTGATATTAGGCAGATGAAACAAAAGGAGTAATTGAGAGAATATTGGACAGAATATATGAAGCACAACCATGCATGGGAGAAATAGAGGTCCAGCCTGTAGGCCAGATGCCATTGCATAGATCATTAAAGGTGGAACTGAGAAGATTGAGCCAAATTTAGAAGAGACTCCAATGCTCAGTGCTATGAAGTAGGATCATAGGAAGGTAGGGCAAGAAGGGACCACATGTCATCATTTAGTCCAGATCCCTGCTCCAGGCAGAATCATCCATGACTAAATCACCACAGCCAAATGTCTGTCCAACTTGCTCTTGAATTCCCAGGGACAGAGATTCTACAATTTCTACATGAGCTTTTCATGTAAATATGAGAAGGCCTTACTGTGACAGAGAGAGATGGGTCCTGCTAGTGTGAGCATGTGGAGGGTGGGGGGGACAGGTAGGGATCCCGTATAATTGAAGGCAGGTGATAGCAATAGTGAGGTCTTGAGTATGATCCTGCTTCATTTGAAACAGTAATTGCAGCTGTAGCAACAAGCCTAGCCAAAGACTGTGTAAGAGGAATCTGTAAACTCAGCTCTCTAAGGAGAGGATTGCAATGCTGTGCCAGGAAAGAGGTTAACCTTCAGTAAGGTAACCAATCAACGGCACAGCTGAGTGGCCTATTTGAGAAGAGTGATCAGATTAGTTCCAGACTAATCTCTAGAATGGCAGCCCACTTTGCCAGCAGAGGAAGGGAGAGTGCCCAAGCAGAACATCATTGTTGACCACTGAGGCAGTTAGAACAGCAATTGAGGTTGATTGTGACTGACTTCCCCTAATCCAGAGCTGGAGCAGAAGATCTGATGCTTGAAAGAAAGGATTTTGGATGGAGAAACTGAGGATGGAACTAGAGCAACAAAAGCTGGAAGAAACAGAGGAATTGAACTGGGGTTGAGGAAGTTGAGTAGCAGGACATCTTGGAATGCTAAGTAGGAAGAGACCACAATAGACCAACCCTGCAAGCCACAGTGGTCTTAAATAACCAGCCCCAGGTGAGGATAAGGGGGAAATTAATCCTTTTGTTACTGCTTTTTTGGAGTGTTTGTTCTCCACTTGCTGGGTGCATCTACACGTTGCCATATGGTGGTGAAGAAACACACTATGGCACCATATGGTACACTATGGCGATGTAATGATCATGTGTGTCTACACGTGATCACCAGCTATATCGCTGTAGTGGCATGCTCCCCAGGTATAGTGCACCACTATGGCGATGCAGCAGTGAAATCTAAGTGTGTGCTGTGTGCATGGCACAGTAACCGCCTGTACGGTTACGCCATATGGTGACATGCAGATGCACCCAATTTGTCTGACAGACTGGTTCCTTTGAGAGTCTATGCTGCAGTGACTGCTGTCTTGCAGACACACCTAAGCTAGTTTTAAATGATCTACAACAGTGGTTTTCAAGCTTTTTTCATTTGTGGATCCCTAAAAAATTTTGAATGTAAGTGCAGACCCCTTTGAATTGTAAGTGTAGGTGTGGGTATCCACATACTTTTGATTGATCATAGTCATCTTTTGCAGCCCCCTTAGACATAGTTTGCTGCCCCCTAGGGATCTGAAAATCACTGATCTAGGTAGATGCTGACAGCAGTGCATCTGTGAGCTCATCCTGGGCTCACTGCCCAGCTCTTTGTACTTTCAGCTACAGGGTAAGAGTGGACCTGGAGGCAATTACCACAGGGAAGCACCCCTTTGTCTCATATAAAATACCATAGATCATTGCCCAGGTCAAAGTCCCATTTGTGACTAGGAAAGTCTATCCCACAGTTGTTTAAAACACTAGCAAGTTTGGTGGGTTTGTTTTTTAATTGCCATTTTAAAGCAGACTTCATGAGCTAATTCTGTAACTATTACTGATGTGATGTTGAAAGTTCCCTCAGTCTAAACATCTAGAGTCACATCATAGCATTAATATTTAGAGTGGGGAATTGTGCATAGTTACCAGAGTGATCAGTGGCACCATACGGCAGTTAGTTCTTATAAAAATCTCTTCCATCAATGTAAACAAGCAATAGCCACAATTTCTGAATTATTATAAAACAATATCTTGTGCTCTATCTGCCTGCCATGGAAGAGCTTTTTACTAGTAAACAGTACGCACAAATCTGTTCTGACATCATCAGTGTAGCTGGTTCATCAGTGCAAAGTGCAAAGGAAAAAATGCCTTTGGATTCCGAGATGCTGTATAGTTTGGAAGTGTCATAATAAAACAGCATATCGTTCCATCCCAGCCATGGGGAAAATCTGATGTTTATCATATGGAAAAAGCTATCATAAACAAGGTATTTTCAGATTGTGGGTCATATAACTAAGGAAGAGTAAAAATAAATATTGCAGAACCTTTATAGGTTTCTATTAAAACCTGCTACTTAAAATAAGGTTATTGTTCTAAGATACTCACTTTTAGAGAAACTGCTGTTGATAGGCCCAAACCTATAATAGAATGTAGTTTTCAAAGCTGCCTATAGACATGCTCATTCATGTTCTAATTAGAATGCGTTGTAGTAGACTCAATTAATCGAGTCTGCTCCACGTTCTAGCTCCAGCGTTGCCTCACCATCGCGTGTATTAAGCCCCACACAGTACAAAATGGCCACGGGGGCACTTTAACTAAACCTTGTTGAATGAGCTTTAGTTTCATAGTTTCATAGTTAGTAAGGTCGGAAGGGACCTGAGCAGATCATAAAGTCCAATGCCTTGCCGTGGGCAGGAAAGAATGCTGGGATCAAATGACCCCAGCTAGGTGATTGTCTAGCCTCCTTTTGAAGACCTCCAGGGTAGGAGTGAGCACCACTTCCCTTGGAAGTTGGTACCAGATCCTAGCCGCCCTGACAGTGAAGTAGTGCTTCTTGATATCCAGCCTGAACCTACTTTCAATCAACCTGTGGCTGTTATTCCTAGTTACTCCGGGTAGTGCTTGGGGGAACAGGGAATCTCCTGTTCCCCACTGGTCCCCCCTGGTAAGTTTATAGATGGCCACCAGATCCCCTCTCAGCCTTCTCTTGTGAAGGCTGAACAGGTTCAGGTCCCATAGCCTCTCCTCATAGGGCCTGTCCTGCTACCCCCTGCCCATGCGAGTGGCCCTCCTCTGGACCCTCTCAATGCTGTCCACATCCCTCCTGAAGTGCAGTGCCCAGAACTGGATGCAGTACTCCAACTGTGGCCTGACCAATGCCACATAGCAGGGGAGGCTCACCTCCTTGGACCTGCTCATGATGCATCTGTGGATGCATGACAAGGAGGTGCAGATAGCCTTACTGACCGCGTCCTCACATTGGCGGCCCATGTTCATCTTGGAATCAATAATGACTCCAAGATCCCATTCTGCCTCTGCACTGACAAGAAGGGAGTTCCCCAGCCTGTAGGTATGCTGCTGGTTCTTTTTCCCTAGGTGCAGCACCCTGAATTTGTCAATATTGAATCCCATCCTATTCTCATCTGCCCACCCCTGTAACCTTTGCAGATCTAGTTGTAGCCTGTCCCTCCCTTCTAGCATGCCCGCCTCTCCCCACATCTTAATGTTGTCCATGAATTTGAACAAGGTGCTTTTCACCCCCTCATCCAAGTCGCTGATAAAGATGCTGAACAGTACGGGCCTGAGGACTGAGCCCTGGGGGACTCCACTGCCCACATCCCTACAGGTCGAAAATGACCCATCCACCACCACTCTCTGGGTGCAGCCCTCTAGCCAATTTGCAACCCATCTGACTGTGTAGGCATCAGTGCCACAGTTGCCTAGTTTTTTTAAGGAGAATAGGGTGAGAGACAGTGTCAAAGGCCTTCCTAAAGTCCAGAAGACCATGTCCACCGTGACACCTGTGTCCAAGGATTTTGTGACCTGATTGTAAAAGGCAACCAGGTTGGTCTGACAGCAACTGCCCCTAATGAACCCATGTTGGTTGCTCCTGAGCATAATCTCCCCTGCTGGTCCCTCGCAGATGTGCTCCTGGATAATTTTCTCAAAGAGCTTCCCCAGGACTGAGGTAAGACTAAGAGGCCTATAGGTTCCAGGGTCCTCCTATCTCCCTTTTTTGAAAATGGGGACCACATTGGCCTTTTTCCAGTCCTCTGGCACCTGGCTAGAGCACCACGAGTGCTCATAGAGCTGTTCCAGGGGTCCCACAATGACCCCTGACAATTCCCTCAGCACCCTGGTGTGCGGGCTGGAAGCGGTCCGAGGCCCTCAGGGGTTTTTCGCCTATAGGTTCCAGGGTCCTCCTATCTCCCTTTTTTGAAAATGGGGACCACATTGGCCTTTTTCCAGTCCTCTGGCACCTGGCTAGAGCACCACGAGTGCTCATAGAGCTGTTCCAGGGGTCCCACAATGACCCCTGACAATTCCCTCAGCACCCTGGTGTGCGGGCTGGAAGCGGTCCGAGGCCCTCAGGGGTTTTTCTTCACACGGCGGGCTGTGGCCAGCAGCCCGGACACGCCGGGTCGGGGAAGGCAGGTGGCACGCTAGAATTAGGCACGGACGCTTAGTGGTTGATTTAAGATTATTTTACTTACACCGAAGATGGTCGCGGTGCAGGCAGGAAAACTTGCTTGAGTTGCAGTTACAAAACAAAACAAAACTCGAACCTGCAGAACATGAGGGTACGTCGCAATGGG
>NW_005842136.1:1187231-1192253 GCF_000455745.1 Alligator sinensis | reverse complement strand
TGACCCTGCAAAGAAAGCTATGAGTGGCGGGAAATAATTTAGCAGTGCCGAAGCACACACAAACAAAAATCACACCCTTGGGTTATGACACCTGGAATGGAGATCATCTGGACCTGCCGATTTAAACATGTCCAGCCCCACCAGAAGTTCCCTAACTAGGTTGTCCCTGACCCTAGGCCTAGCTATGCCTCTCCTGAGTCCACCCAGAATCCCGGTGGGGAAGGTGTCCCGGTCCCTGCTCAGAAAAATGGAGGCAAAGAATTTGTTAAAGAGGTCAGCTTTATTGTCTGGTTAAACCACCAGAATGGTCCCTCTGTGTTGCCAAGTGTGTCCTGCTTCTCTTCCACCAGATGTACACCTCCTTTTTAGCTTTCAGATGTTACTGAATGCCTTTGGTGAGTCATGGGGGCTTTTGAGCACTCTTGCCCCCTTTGATTCGCATTGGGACTGTCACCCTTTGGGCTCGGAGGATCATCTCCTTAAGGAACGACCACTCGTCTTGGACTCCCAACTCCCCTCCCCTCTGGGACCTCCTACTAATCTCCTTAACTCATTGAAATTGGCCCTTCTGAAGTCAAGGGCTGCTGCCTTGCTGCAGGCCTTTGACACCCTGCGCTGGATGGTGAATTCCAGTAGGTGATGATCACTGTCACCCAGGTGGTCAAGAGCCCTCAGTCCCCTCACCAGGTCATCGCCTGTGGCCAGGACCAGGTCCAGCAAGGCATTTCCCCTGGCGGGACTGTGCACCTCCTGGGTTAGGTCAAGGTCCTGTATCTCAGCTAGGAACCTATGTCAGCAGTCAGACCTGGCTGACTGTTCCTCCCAGCAGATGTCTGGGTACTTTAGGTCACCCATGATGACCGTGTCCCTTGACTTAACTGCCTCCGCGAGCTGACCTGAGAATTCCCGGTCCAGCTCCTTCCCCTGGTTGGGTGGTCTGTAGTAGACACCCACCGTTAAGTCCCTTTCCCCTTGACCCCCTTGTATTCTTACCCAGAGCACTTCAGTCTGCCCCTCCTCTGACCCTGTCCTGTTTGTTAAAGTACCTCTGAGGCCATTTTGAAATCTGGCGGGGATAGGGCTTAATACATGTGATGGTGATCTGTTTTAATTAGAGTGGCTGTCCGGGAACTCTTCTAATTTAAATGACCTCCCCTACACCCTCCACCTCCAAGCATGTGTATAGCCAGCCCAAGATTTCAGAAAGTCCAATAGTCATTCTAACTAGCTAGGTAGTTATATTGCAGTTGCCATTGTGTCTGGGCATCTGAGCAAAATACACCTGTTGTTTTCTTTCTTCATCCCCTTATTTCTCCCACTTTGTCTCTTTGTGTATGGTTATTCTGCAGCAGCTAGGGTCTAGTCCTGTAATTCAATTAACCTGATAGAACCTTAGCTCTGAATTATACATAGGCCAATAAACAGGTATTGAGGTACCTGACTCGTAAGGCAGTGAGTTACATGTTTATGTATCTTTAAGGATTTGTGCCTTGGTCTCTAGAGGGAAAGGGATCTGCCATAGACCAGACAGCTTTCTGCCAATTAGCATAAGGAATGATAGTTCTCCTAATTTTGTCCTAGTTAGTTACCATAATTACAAGTGATTCACATTAGTTACCATGGGCCAGGATGATGCCTCACCTCCTTTCTGCCGCTCATTCACAGAAGCTCTGCCTCACCCTCTCATTGGCCACAGGGTAAGTTAGGTGCTGCTGGAGCTGCTGTGATGCTGATACATGTTTGGAGCTAAACCATATTTAATTTTTACACAACCAAATAACCACAGTTCCTGACACTTATGTACAGTTTGGATTCCATGTTGTCGTGCTTACCCTACATTGGTGCTTGGGTGGAAAAGAATTGCCCAGGCCTGTGTATAACACCACCCAACTCCCAAAATGTTACTTGCAGAAAAAATACAATCAGCAGGTGTTTGATGGAGGATGTGGAGGGTGATGCTACTCAAGCCACCAGGTTATCGGCTAAGCAATATCAAAACTCCTCTTGAAGCTGGTCCATTGCACCTTATGTTTACTACTTATTGAATAACTTAGCACTGAGAAAATTCCTGTCCTCATTGGGAGCAAGGTACAGGACCGTCTCTTTTTCAGCACAGCACCCATCTTATTGAACAACACACCCTTTGGCTGACTCACCTCTTCCTAGCCCCATATATCCATCTTTTCTGGCAGCTCAGAAGGACAGGTTCAATAGGAGGCCTGAAGGGAGACAAAAAAAAACCCCTTCCCTAGCTATTTTCTCCCTCAGAACCCATGCCCTTCCAGGACAGCATCCAACTTAATGCCTTCTGGCTTGTTTGCTTCTTCTGATCACCACATTTCTTCCCATTCTGGTTGCCCATTGTGCCAGCTTCAAGAAGAGGACTGGAGAGTGCTTTGAGTGATGCCTGGTATATGGCCTGGTGGTTAGAGCATTGTGCTAGAACCAGAGGGTTCAGACCCTTTCTGGTTAAAATTTGGGGGCTAAAACCTGAGTCTCTGTCTCTCTGGGCAGTTGTTCACCTAAAAGTTGGGAGGGTTCTTATACTTCATCCCTTCTTCCTGTTGGCAGGTTCATGTCTAGGGTAATTCTCTCCCACCTTAGATGCAAATAGAGTCCAAACCATGTGGCAGTGCTAACAAATAGCCATTTCACAGCTATGTAAGTTCCATGACATCAGTGAAATTGAAATAAGACTTAGCCTGCACAGTCTTTATGCACTGAATGGCCCTTTGGGTGTTGCAGTAAGTGGACACCATGTAGTACCCCAGACTTACAGTATGTTGGGGTTTGAAACTTTGCTGCTTGGCTCCTGACACAGGGAAAAGCAACAGTGACTTCCATCCCTAGCTGCACCTAAGACAGGAGAGAAAGTATAAAAGGGACAATCAAGCCCCAGATTAAAAAAAACAAACCAAAAAACCTGTGCCTGTACGGCATAGGGCAGATGAGGGCTAGGCAGCAGTGAGGCTTGGCCCTCATCTTAAACTGTTTGGCTTTGTGGAGGGAGTCAGTTTAGGCCATATAATCTGACACAGATAAAAGATAGTGAAAAAATAAGATGCACAAAGAGGCTCATTTCCCCATACAGATGTCAGTATTCTACTGCAGCCCTCAAAAAGCTCAACTTTATTGTCTTCTCAGCACCAGTTCCTCTTGTCCTTCTTTCTGCAGCCATGTACAGTTTCTGATATTGGCTTTGTACATCAACTATTTAAAAGAATTCAATATTTAGATTCCCAAAAAGTGACTCATCTCTTATGCTGGTCTTTTAATATAGAACATTTGCTGTATTTGAGAGCTTTGGAATTAATGTTACTGAGTGCCTAATACTGAACAAAATCTATCTAGACCACTACACTATGTGCCACTAAATATAGAAGAATAAATAATATAATACATCAGTTCTGTCTCAGAAATAAGGGTGGGGAAGGAGGTAGAAACAAGAGAAAAACCTTCAGCACCTAAGTTGGTTACTTGCTTTTCTACATTTGGAGTGTGTAATGCAACTTTCCTCTACCACCCTGACTTTGGGACAATGATGTCTCTCCCATTTCATCAGGGAGGAGATTCACTCTCTCACTCACATTCTCTCTCTCTCTCTCTCTCTCTCTCTCTCTCTCTCTCTCTCACACACACACACACACCCCCCCCACACACACACCCATTACCCAGCAGGCACGGATCAACAATTTTCCAATTCTCATCATTTCCTTCCCCTTCTCTTCAGTTATGTGAAGAATGCTTTATGTCATTTCATCTGTATGAGGATGAAGGCTGAATGTTGGCACAGGGTGCAACTCAAGAGAAACACATCATTTTCTCCAAGGCCTTCTAGAAATTGCTGCAGCATAACTAGAAGCTAACTAACTGGTTTTGCCCCTGCTCCCTAGGGATTCCCCTTTAAGAGGTATACCTTTGTCAGGAGCTTTGTCAATATAAATATATATGTTAGAGTCTCACTGCCAGGTAAAGCTGGAGAGAGACAAGGACCCTGGAGCCATTACGATGATGTAGGACCCTACAGGAGCAGCCCTGGAATCCATCTGAATTAGAGTTTTCCTTCCCACCTGCCTACCAATTGCAGGGAAGGAAGGATATGGATTCTTTATAACAAGAAATGATTACACTTCGAAAATTCACAAGCTAGTTGCATAATCTCCAGTTGAGAACAAGTGAAGAAAGCACGTTCTTCGCACATCACAAGATGCACACAAGATGCATTTTCCAAACCTTTCAAATTTCACAGCCCAATTTTTCTGCCTAGACTAGCTCTCTCTGGCTTTGCACTCAAAGAAGTTACAACAGGACTGTGTCCTTTTAATTTAGTCTATCCAGACAAGTTTTTCTGTCAGCCAAATAGAAGTTATCACTATGACTTTGATGTAAAAGAGGCACTTTATGCCCAAAAGCTAGTCCAACATGTTTCTCAACTATACCACAGTGGGTGTGTCTACACATGCAATTAATGCACCTGAATTTTCTGTGCAGAAGATTCAGGTGCATTAAACTGTGCCTGGGCATACATCTCAACATGCACCCATCAGGAGCAAATTTGCTCCTGCCCTCCCCTGCCCCTCTGCAGCAGCCAGGGGGACCTCCAGTCTCCCCTGGGTGCAAGGCCCAAGCTGTCAGGGCATGTCCACACGAGTGCACAGGTGCCTCTTGCCCCACCTCAAACCCCTTTGAGGTGGGGCATCAGGCACATGTGGGAACAAGCGCGGGGAGAAAATTAGACCCCTAGGCCTAAAAAAATCAATGTTTAAAAAAGCAGAGCAGGGCATGGTTCCGGACTCTGCCCTGAGGCAACTGGAGGCTGGGTCCTCCATGGAGATGCTCTGGCTGCCAGAGCATCTCTATGGTTGGCCCTCGCCCTGGTGCTGAAACACACGGCGGGCCAAGCCTCATGTTTCAGCACCAGGGCTTCGGTGCCGGTGAGTAAGGGGTTGGGGGGCTGGAGGAGGGGGGAAGAGACCATGGGAGGACCTCCAATGGTCCACCCACTCCCCAAGCTCCCCCGAC
>NW_005842136.1:1170857-1186227 GCF_000455745.1 Alligator sinensis | reverse complement strand
CTTGACCCCATCTGGGTGTGGCTGACCTCCTGGACAAATGGGGCCAGGAGGACATGCTTTGACAGTTCAAAGCAGGCCACCACACCTGGAATATCATCCGGGTGATAGCTGCCCAGATGCCTGGGCAGGGGGTACAAATGGCAGTAGTGCCGCACAAAGGCCAACCCTACAATCGCAGTCCAGTGACAGTTGGCCCAGAGGGGCAGATGCCTCTATTGGCTGTGCAGTCCCCATCCGAGTCTGGCAGGTGCGCAGCAGGTCACAGCCAGGCAGCAGCCCCCACTGCTAGACTGCTGCAGAGGGTGCAGGGAACTCTCAGGGCTGCTTCAGCAGTCCAGCTGGCACAAGGGGTAGTGTCCCCAGGTGCCAGTTGGCTGGGCCCCAGAAGCTCCTGAGAGCTAGTAGCCCTGAGCTACTTGCCAGGGTGGCTTTTTATACTGCTGGGGCCAGGACAGGGCAGCTTTTTATACTGCTGGGGACAGCACAGGTGCTGGCCTTGGGCTGTAGCTCCCCCTGGCTGAAGATCTGGGAGGAGCCAGGCAGGGTTATTTTGCCCCAAGTGGCACAATTTGCTCCACACCAAAGTGCATGTCTGAGTACATGTGCTGAAGCAAAAAGCCCCAGTTCAAATTTGCACCACTTCTATTTGAGCTGCTGCAAGCGCACGTGCTTGCATGTGTGGACGCACCCTCAGGGGGCATGGGGCTGACCCCAATCTCCATGTGGCTGGGAAGCAGCTGCCCCTAGAGACAAGACAGAGATTGGGACTGGCCCCTCTCCGTACCCTGCAGAGATTGGGACTGGCCCCAATCTCTGTGCATCTGGGAAGAAGATGCCCTGGAACTGGGACAGCTCTCCCCACCACACAGAGATGGGGCCAGCCCCAATCACCATGCGGCTGGGAGGGAGCTGGCCCAAAGCCAGGACAGCTCCCTCCACCACATGGAGATGAGGGTTAGCCATGCAGCAGTTGCCTGGGCTGACCAGGAGCAAATTGCTGCTTGTCAGGATCTACACGCACGCTTTGGTGCATTAGTTAATGCATGATTTTTCTAATACCTGTATGTATTGTTACTAGCAAATGGTGCATTACACTAATTTAATGTGCAGTCATTGCCACACTTTACTGCATATTAGATTAGTCTAATGTTCAGTAAACCTTCTTGTGTAGACACCCCCAGTGAGTCCAATGAAAGTTATGGCAAAAAAACCCTTGCCTCTGTTTAAAAAAATGAAAACAAAACAAAAAACCAAAACCAAAAACAAGGTAGGAGAAGTTCATGCAACCCATTGCAAGTGTATTTGCTGCCTTGACCTTTCAAGGACATCAACTACAAGTTGCTTGGCAGGCTTCTTAAAGACAGCTGGAGTGCTTCAGCAAGGCAGAGTGGCATCAGTTTGGGTTACTTTTCCTGTACAATCACCTCTATGGAACAGAAAAAGATAGGGTATTAAACAATTCTGAGAGGAAGCTAAATGGAGAAAACATCTTTTGCTTATTAAACCAGGGTTCATATTGTATGATGCAAACAAACCACACCCACATGATAGACTTATAATAAAGGATTATTATATGGGGTTTTTCTTAAGGCAATAAAGTACAATCCTTAGATGAATATTGAAAAGTAGATTACACTTCACTTCTCTATCTCTGTTTGATGGTGGATAGTTACAAGTTGATCTCTTAAATACATATGCTCTATAGAATAAATATGAAATACTATATTATTCTAGTTATAAGTCAACCTTGTCCCTGTCCCCCCCCAAAGACCCATAAAAATCACACTTTACTTACTTACATCTACATAACTACTATCATCTCCCACAAATCAAGCTATAATTGTGCCCTAATGCCCAGTTTTTGTTTGACTCAGAAAAAACAAGTGAAAAGTTGGTAGTTTATCAGTAACACATTATTTGCCTTAGAAAAGCCCACAGTTATGTGACTGGGAAAACTGGAAACACTGATGAGACACCAGTGCACTTCAATATGCCAACCAATGTTACTGTGAACACAAAGGGTGCCACATCTGTCTTTGTAAAAACTATGGAGAACAGTAAGAATAGAATCACTGTGATATTAGGCAATCTAACAGATGGCACAAAATTATCTCCTTACATTGTGCTTAAGAGGAAAAATCTTCCTAAGGAGAAATTATGGGCTTATGTTTGGATTTTTGGTTCAATTTTAAGAAAATGCAGGGTAGACATCTTCAGAACAATACAGCCAATTATAAATACTCCAGTATGCATGTTCTCTCAAAAATATACCAGGTTATCCATATCCACAAAGACAAATGCCTAAATATCATTAACATTATATAACTAAGTTAATAGATATCTGGACACTTATGCACCCTCTCCTATTTTGTATTGTGTTCCATTTCTTGTAACTGAGGTTGGTACCATCCCCTATTACTATAGTTGATATTTCTCATTATAAGACCCATTTTTCAGTGATTTAGAACTTTACCAAGCTTGATTCATTTAGGCCAGGTGTCTGCATCAGATTGAATTTTACTGGAAAATTTCAGCTAAAACAATTCAAGCAGAAGGCTAAGGAAAAATATATTTTGCTCATGTTAAAACGTTCTAGAAAACCTTTTCTTGGAACAACTCTAGTGTTGCCATATTTTGCAGCAGGGAATTACAATAGATCATCAGTGTTGCCTTTGGGTCAACAGTGTGTCTTTTGTCAGTCTCATGTAAATCTGCTTAAATTTGGCCAAAGTATAAGTGTAGCAGGCTTGCCTTTTGGAGCTTGGGTTGAGTCCCAGGCTTGAAATCTTGCTGTTTTGATTGGTGGAGCCCACCAATATACTATATATATATATATAGTATATAGTTAAGTCCCCTGACTGTCCTGGCCTGGTTCAATAGGGACGGAGGGAAACTGAGCGGTCTGTAGTTCCCCCCACAGCACACCTGCCAGCTAACAATCCCCTTCAATTGGAGAAGGGGAGTATATACTCAAGTTACCTGGGCTACATAAGCATCCCCAAAACAAAAAAAATCTCAACTTGCACCTGTCCAGAGATTACCTAGATTTCAGTGAGTTAAAATGCCCTTTGGGTGGGGGGCTGGACTTGATGATCTTCCGAGGTCCCTTCCAGCCCTAATGTCTATGAAATCTATGAAAATCCTCCAATTCCATCCTCACTGGGCATGCTTCAGGCCAGGGCTGGATGGGACTTTCAGCTCTGGGCTGCTGTGGCCCTCACTAAGCATAGATGCCTGAATTGTAACCAGGGAGGCTGCCTTTCTTAGGGAGCAAACAGACATTGCCCTTGGACCACCATAAAAATTTTGATGGCAGCACAAATTGTAAGCAGACAAATTCCATAGCTCATGGTTGTGCTCCAAGTGCCCCAAAGTGAATAGAAGCAGACATTGCTGACCTGAAGTAGATCAGCTGGGATGGGACATGTCCTGTCATACCTAATCAGCCTTACTGGGTGACACACACATCACCCCTTGTCCTGCATCACATCCCCTGTCCAATGTGGGACAACGGGCATTGTATTCCCCTTGCCCAGGCATTCCCTGTGTTCCTTGCTGCCCAATATCAAGTCCTGCACTTACCAGTGCCTCACGTGGAGGCACTACCCTTCCCCTCCTTGCCAGGTCCTATACTAACCCATGCTTCATGAAAAGACCTGGGTCAGTGTGGATGGTGGTATAGAATCATACAAAATTATGGTTGGAAGGGACCTCAGGAGGTCATCTAGTCCAATCTCCTGCTCAAAGTAGGACCAGTCCCAACTAGATTATTCCAGCCAGGGCTTTGCTGAGGCAGGCCTTAAAAACCTCCAAGGATGGAGAGTCCACCTCTCTAGATAACCTGTTCCCTCCTAGTGAGAGAGTTTTTTTCCTAATATTCAACCTAAACTTCCCTTGCTGCAACCATTGCTTCTTGTTCTGTCATCTGCCACCACTGAGAACAGTCTAGTTCCATCCTCTTTGCAGCCCCACTTCAGGTAGTTGAGGGTTGCTATTAAATCCCCTCTCAGTCTTCTCTTCTGCAGACTAAATAAGCCCAGTCCCCTCAGCCTCTCCTCACAAATCATGTGCCACAGCCCCTTAATCAGTTCACGCTGCCCTTGCAGGGGGCAATTAAATCAGCATGGGAGCCAGGTAATCCCCAACACCCTGTGCCTCCATGAGGGTATCTGCAGTGTCCCATATTTCACACAGAGGCACAGATCAACCCAGGTTCCTGCATGGAGCCAATGGGTGCATCTTCACATGTGCAATAGCTAATTTGACTGCAAATTAAAGCATCGTGTAAAAAATCATTCAAATACACTAATGCACAGTAAACTAGGCTACTGTACAGTAAGCATCACTTAAAAAGCATGCACTTCTGCCGCTGCGCATTAGGGCAGTCTAATGTGCATTTATGTAGTACCTCACATTGGAGGTACTAAATGTAAAGCTCATTAGGAAAAGCGCATGAATGCATGTGTAGATGCGTCCATTAAGTGCTGGGAATTGCCCACTACCCTTCCCCTGTCCCTAAGGCAGGGGTCAGCCTCACTCTCATGGAAGCTTGGGATCACACAGGTCCCAGCATGGAGTAAAGTCTATTTGTTCAGCATTTGTGCCTCCATAAAAATTATGGTGGTACAAATATGACGTTGGCTGACGTCTGTTTCTACTCAATATTGCCAGGACCAAAGATAGTCACAGTCTGTGACACCTTAAATGGAAAGATTTTTGCTTATTGCATGCCATAGGAATTTCCCTCCAGAGGATTCCTGCAGTATGTGTATCAGGCAGCTGCCCTTTAACTTGAGGCACATCAGCAAGTGAGGGGAACCCCATAGTTGTCCCCCCACTTATAGTGCTAGGGGCTGTTGTCCCATAGGATCAGGGCCATGAAGCTCTGGGAGTAACAGGGGCCCCAGCGACATCTGTGGATACTAATAAAGTAGATCAACTGTGCTGGGACACATCCCAGCACAGCTGATCCTGCTCCAAAGACCACGTCTGTTTATAGCCTTAGGCTCTCAGTTAACACCTTGCTGAGCCCAGGCAGCTGTCTGAATTAAATGCAAAGCTAGTCCAGCCAAGAGCTGGCCTTACAGAAGGGAATCAGGGAGTATATTGAGACATGGAGTGCAGTGGTGAGGTCAGGAGATTAGGGCTGGAGGTTGTCAGGGGCAAGTTACCAGCATGCAGGATGGATAGTGTTCTGGCCGTGAATCTGAGCTGTGAGCAAATGAAGCTACTGTCCATAAGCCCCTGCCTTATTTGTTGCAGGAGCCAGAAATTTTGTCGTGAATAAGACAGGGGTTGCAAGAAGAGACAGGCTGGTCCCAGTCCCATGATTATGGCAGTAGAATGGAATGGAGTCTGTCCTTGTCAGTGTCAACAAGCTGCTGTGTGAGGCTGGACAAGCCATTTAAATCAGCCTTTTCCCTGGTGATCACTTAGTGTGTGTGGGTTTCAAGTCAGGCATGAAACATGCCAATCAGACATGAGTCTGATTGGCAGAGGTGCTGAATAGTCATAAGGATAATTGAAGCTACTGAAGGCTGTGCTTTGACTATATCAACTGCTAGTGGGCATGTCTACATGTGTGCTTTAATACACCGTAGCCTATTTTAGTGTGCATTAAAGCATCATGTTAAAAACTGTGGTTAAGCTAACATGCAGTAAAATAGGCTACTGCACATGAAGCATCACTTAAAAACCGTGCACATGCCTAACTGCACATTAAGGCAGTCTAATGTGCATTTCTTTAGTACCTCACATTGGAAGGACTCAGTTTAATGCACATTAGAAAAAGCGCCTTACATGTACATGTAGGTGTGCCCACAGAATACAAAATTATTCTGCAAAGTCAAGTATTAAGAGATTCAATTTGGGCAGCCAATATTTGCAGGGTCTTTAATTGTGCTTTCTCTATGTGCATCAGCTCTCCGCTTGTAGAAAGGGAGATAACTCCCCACCCACACCCCAAACTCACAAGTGTGTTAGGAAAATATGTTAATGTATGTGAAGTACACAGACATTCTAATAGGGACCCTATAGAAAAGCTCATGGGGTGATTAGCAATTCTCACTTCAGACTGATGCCTGGCTAGTATACAGTAAATATTGAATGCCTGCTTATGAAAACAATTAAAAAATACAGTCCCATCTATGCAAAGAATAAGGCAAGTTATATGCAATCATGTAACAAAAGATTGTAACATAAAGAATACACATAAGGGGGCTATGTTTAAGTGCCATAGACCACCTTAATTTTGGTATTTCCTAGTTTGGAAGTGCTTGACTTTGCCAATTTAATATGTTCTTTTAAAAGTAGAGTTTCTGTATAATTATATAACCCCACACAGCAGAATGCACTCTGAGGTGATATAGAGATGTTATCAGCCTGAGTTTGGAGGTGCCCACATTATTCATGTGTGGCACGCTTTGAGTATGCCATCCAGATCATCCCGAGCAAGTGCCAAGAAAACCTTTATAGCACACAACACTTTCACATATTTTGTATATGCCATATGATTCACAGAAAACTATTTTATCATATCTCTTTGCTTGAAACTCTGTGCTCCCCTAGTGCCCACAAACTCAATTATACAGACCTCTGCCATGCTCAGCATCTTGCAAGTAGAGCTGTTAGGGCCAGAGCCTGCAAAGGATTAACACTCACAACTTATTTTTGATTCAATACAAGATAGAGATTCTTAACATTTCATAGGCTCAGGCTCCTTGACTCTAAGAACACCAATTCCAGATGCAAATACACTAGTAAATACCCCACAGCTTCCTACTTTCATACATATTACCCTTTTTCAGACTTGGTTGAGCTGCATGGAGGTGTGTGTTTCTCAGTTCTATTGCCACTAGATGGAACTAAAGAGTCTTTGGTCTCAAGACTGAATCTAAATCTAACTTACACTGCATGTTAAATGGCAAGTTGTCACATCACTACAGCTGTATATAAATCAGCAGTATCTGATAGGACATGAAGAGAGAGGCAAGGAGTCCTAATAGGACAAGTACCACAGCTTAGAAGAATATGCAAAATCTCTGCAGGACCCAGTAACTCCATACAAGGAGCGTCCACACATGCACTTAAATGTGCAGTAGCTTATTCTACTGCGCATCAAAGTGACATGTAAAAAAAGTTCTAATACACTAATGCACAGTAGAATAGGCTACTGTGCATTAAGCATCACCTAAAAAGTGTGCGTTTTCACTACTGTGCATTGGTGCAGCCTAATGCGCATTTATTTACTACCTCATATTGGAGGTACTAAATTTAATGTGCATTAGGAAAAGCACACAGATTCATAGATTCCAGGGTCAGAAGGGACCTCAATGGACCATCTAGTCTGACCCCCTGCCCCTGGCAGACAAGAAAAGGGTCACCAAATCTGGGGTCATGTTATCCCAGCCAGGTGACTGTCCAGTCCCCTCCTGAAGACCTCAGTGTGAGAGAGCACAGAATTTGGCACCCTGGCACTGTGTCACTGGTGATGACCTCCTGCCCCAGAAATTAGAATGTGTAAATTCCAGATTAATATGGTTTCAGGTTTAAAACCAGATTTCAGACCTCAACCTTCCCCTACCCCTTGAAGCAATGGGCTACTGTGATGAATAAAACTACAGAGGTGACCAAGGATGAAAACATGAATCCATCTGAAATACCATAGTTCTGTTTGAAAGCTCCTTTGTACAGGAGAACCCAGTCAAATCCTGTTTTCAGCTACCCCTGTGCAATTCCATAGATAATTCATCTATTGCTACGCCACCATGGTCAGTTGGTCTGGCCTCTTGATAATACAGGCAGTACATTTCTACCTTCTAGGCCCTTCAATAAGCCAAAAGCTTGTGACTGAAGCAGAATATATAATTAAGAAAGCTACCCATGGGTGTTAACAATTTCAACTAATGAAGAATCTGACATAGTGCTTGGACCAACTGAAGTGAAGTGATTAGGAATGTAGATCTGGAAGGGGCTTCATGGCCCAGCAAGTCCAGCTTCCTGTTTGCACAGGCAGTCCAGATGGTCTACTCCAACCTTCCTCCTAATTATCACAGCCACAAAGCAACTGAAAATCCCCCATAAGGGGCCACAGATAAAGAGGGACCAGGGCATCACCAGTGCCTTGTCACTGCACCCATAGAAAACTGCTTACATGATCCTAAATGGAGGAATGTGCCCCATGCTACAGAGGAAGGCAAATAAATAAATAAATACCCCATACACCATACCAATCTGATATCCTTTCTAGTCTCAAATCTAGTGACTTGTTTGAACCTGAGCACACAAGCCCAACCTACTAGACAACTACTCAAGAAGTTTTTTGTGCCTTTAACACACCCTAGCCAAAGTCCCACATCTAGCTTTTACAGCCAATGGTCAATATTTAAGAGAAAGGTGTGGAGTGGAGGAGAGGTAGTAATGCATTCATGGGCAAAAAAAAAAGTTTTGCTTTGCCCCTTGGGGTGACCAGCAAAAGCCCTGAAGCATGGAACTACCAGGCACGTCTCAGAGAGCTCAAGTTCTTTCTTGGAGATACCAAAATACTCCACTGTACATATAATATGAACATATCACTTTACTACACATACATCCTGTCATACTATCCCTTCTATAAACCTGTCAAACACCATCTTAAAGCAATTCCTTACCTCGACACATTATCTAGAAGACCATTCCAGGACTTAATTCCTCTAAGGGTTAAAAACCTTCTAATTTCCAGTCTAAAGTTGTTCACAACCAGTTTGTACCCTTTTGATCTTATGCCAGTCTTGCCTTTACCTTAAATAGCTCTTCTCTGATATTTACCCTGTGAATGGATTTATAGAGTCATTCTATCTACTTGTCAATCTTCATTTCCTTATTCCAGACACATCTTCTTTTAACTGAGAGCCCCATACATATTACTTGTCTGTAAGGAGCTACTGCATACATAAATTTCCTTGACTTTAGATGCAAATGTGGTCATTTTTTTCCACTGACCCTAGGACAAAACAAGGTTAAAAAAAACCCCAAACCAACCTTTTTTATAGCTTCTGCATCTGGTAGTCTTTCTCTCTGTTTTCATTTCTTCTCTCTTTCTTTCATCAGGGGAGCTGAAAGAGAGGCTTTATATAGAGAAATGAAGATCAAGAATTACACAGTATATACTATATATCAGACTATATATATGTATATGTATATATATGTATGTATATATATATGTATATAGTGTGTGTATATATGTATATATATACACACACATGTATAGATATTGATGTAGATAAATATACACATTTTATATAGAGAGAGACTAGCATAGATTTTATATAGAGAAATGAAGACCAAGAATTATGCAATATATACTATATATTAGACTAGATACTATATATCAGACGATAGATAGATAGATAGATAGATAGATAGATAGATGCTACGAAATGCTGGAATCAGACTGTGAAAACCATTTTTTGCCTAGTGGGTGATGTTGGACAAGTCATTTCACTTCTGTGCTTCACTTTCTCCATCTGTAAAATGGGAATAATGTTGCTGACCTTTTTTCAAAAGTGCTTTGAGGTTTGCTAGTAAGAAGGCTAGATAAGATCTGGGAATTATTATTACTATTTATAATTTTTGAGTACCTAAATACTGTGTTGATGGATGCAGTAGACAGATTAGATGAAGGAACAAAGCAGATAAAGTTATGTTCTTTGAAGGTTGCAGTATACTATCTCCCCTCAATGAAAGGATTGTGCAGATTGCTATGAATGTCTGTGTAGGTAAGTAATATAGGTAAGTAATGCTATTCTGTGTATAACAGATGCACTAATGAACAGAGTCATTTTATGGGCCCAGTTTTGCAAAGTGATGAAGCATGTCCTGAGAGGTGCTCAGGAGTCAACACTCTCATCTCCAGCTAAATTTAGCAAGAGCAGAGGGTGGCCACCACCTTTCTGGAGGTGCTGAACACCTTGCAGGTCCAGCCTAAAATGTATAATCTAGAATTATGTTTTCTATGTTCACACTGTTTAAGAAAAAAGCACAGCTGGATATAATATTATGGGCCTTATCCAGACATGGGTAAAATAGCTCTAAGTCCCCTGAATATGCCAGGTTTGGATTTGGCCTCAGTGCATTTTATTGACTAAGAGGTACCAGCTAAATGCCAGTAAACATATCAGGTTTTGATTAGCCCAGAATCAATATCTGGATGTATAACTGTACCTTTGGTCAATTTAATTTTATTCCAACAGCACAAACTAAACTCAAACACTATTGTGTTAACTTTGCCTCAAAAATTTCTCTTGAGAAATCTGTCCATTCATCATCAAGATGCCTTAAGAATGCTTAAAAATTTTCCTACCAATGGAATAACACAGGAGATAGAAACTTATGCGTAAGTTTTGCCTTCTGAATCACTTTCGATTTGTATTTCCCTCAAACACTTGCAAGCCCCCTGAAGCTCCTTGAAAACTGCTGCGGTATATGCAGTAGCTCAGATTAAATTGTCTCATGCTCTCCTGCCAGACTCCACTGGCTTTCAAATGTGTCAATACTGATTTTAAAGTTTTGCCAATTGCCTTCCTTATTGGCTTATTGATTTTGAAATATCCATATGTATACAAGTTTTCAAAATAGGTATAGATGTAAAAATTGAACCATTCCAAAATGTCACTGACTGGGAACTGGTTCACAGTTGTTGTGGGACAGGGTGCAGACACATGTAACAATTAAACCATTCCCAAATGTCTCTGATTGGAAACGGGTTCACAGTTGTGTGTGAAGTGCTGTGGCTCTGACACCCAGGGGTGGGAGTGAGCACCAAGCCCAGCATGCCTCACAGTGGGCGAGTCTGAGGGAATGCTTGCACCCATGCTTCTGGGGTGTCAGGAGTGGGTGACCTGTGACTGGAGTTATTTACACTTGTCTTTTTTCCCTTCTCTCCTATGCAGAATTTCAATAAACTTCAATAGCTTGCAATTCACTGAAATCTGCATATGTTTGCCTGACTTGAGATGGCCAGAGGGAGGTAAAGGAACTGCTTGGACCCACACTTTTGGGTTCCCGGGTGGGGGTGAGGGGAGGGCATGATGAGGGGGCATGATAAAGTAAGGAGTGGGGACAGCTGGCTGTTAAAAAGATAGCTTTTATTGAGCTCATTGATCAGAAAAGTGCCAACAAAAAGCAAAAAAAAAGGGGGCAGTAGAGTTCTTTCTGGGTACGTCTACACATGTGCATTTACTGCACAGTAAATATGGTGACTTACATTGACTTGAGTATAAATTTGATATCTGCATCATGCAGGTATCAAATGTATGCCCAATTATTTACTGTGCAGTAATGCACATGTAGCTACCTTACTGCACATTAACACTTTGTGTGTGGACTGACTTGGGACTAACTTTAGTCCCAAGTCAGTCTACACACAGCATTAATGTGCTTTAATGCCTGCACGTGTAGACACCGGCCTTTTCCTGCTTACTGCACAGTACATTTAAGCTGGTGTAAATGCATGTGCAGACACGCCCTCTGTGTACCAAAGCAGCCATTTACAACAGTGGGTATGTGTATGGTGGAGGGAGGGGAGAAGTGGGGAGTGATGAGGTGGGGGATGCTTGGAGGACCAATGTTAACCATATTACAGAACGCTTGGTTTCCACACATAACACTGAACCAGTTCACAGTGAACTAGTTCAAAAGAATGCTTGATTTTCCTGGTACACTTTTGAATCATTCCAAGAGGCTTTAAACCAGTTTAACAGGCATGTATGTCTTTTTTTTCAGGTTTAAACTACATTTAAACTAGTCTAAGTGTATGTATGTCTGTCAGCAGCAATCTCTCCATTCAAGGATGATTTTTACTGTGGCTCATTGATGGGTCTTAAGGTGACTTAAGAGTCCAGTCCTTGAGCCATAGAAGTTTCAGGTCTTTCTGCAGGGGGGAGCAAATCAGAGGCCAAGTTTTCTCTCCTTTTCCTTCTTCCACTCTCTATTCTTTCCTTTGAGGGCAAGATGTTTTACCTCAAAGGAGGCTACTGCTTGGTTGAGGTTACAGGCCCATTAGAGTCAGTTCCTCCCAGCCACTGATGTTGGTGTTCATTTTCTTGTGGTTTGCCTTCAATGTATCCTTGTAGTGTTTTCTCAGGCCACCACAAGATCTTAGGCTGCAACTAAGCTGGGAGTAGAGCATTTGTATTGGAAGTCAACGTTTGGGCATCCACACACAGCAAAGTCGGTGATTCAGAAGCACTGATTCAGTGCTAATAATATTGGCTTCTGCTAGGATGCTTGCCTTTTTGTGGTGATCTTCCAATTTGATGTGAAGGATTTTCTGGAGGTCTTGGTGATACCTCTTCAGGCTCTTGAGATGCTGATGGTACATCACTCACATCTCACATCTGTAGAAGAGGGTGGGAATGATGACTGCATTGTAGACCTGAATCTTGGTGTCTTTCTGGAGATTGTAATCAATAAAAACACACCAAATCTATGTCCTGAAGGAGGCACTTGTCCACCAGATCCTGTGCTGAATCTCCTCATCAGTGTTCACTGTCTGAGAGAGGTGGCTACCAAGGTAAAGGAAGTGCTTGACTACCTCCAGGGTCTTTCCCTTTATGATAATTTGAGGAGAGGGGCCACATTCATGGCCTGGAGCAGGCTGATAGAGCACATACAATATACCCTGGAATATAATACCTACCCCATTTCTGAAAGGCAGAATGAAAGGGAAAACATGATTTTCTGGAGTTATAGTTGCAGAGATCAGGGACAGAAACTAATCTTCAGCTGGCTCACCTTACCTTTCCTGCTTAACTAGAACTGAAACCTTAGGTGTTTCTGAAGACTGGTCTTCATGGGAGGATTTATAATTTTGAAAAGAGCTAAAGAGTCCCCAAGGCTATAAATACAAGGAGAGAGACCAGGAATGGCTAACAGACAGCAAAATTGCCCTAAGAAAGGTTAGCTTGATTAGTGGAACATGAAGACCATTAAAAAGGAGGTGATCATTAACACCTCTGGACTGAAGAACAATGAGCTATTAAGTCTATTGACTCCCTCAGCTACATAAATATTAATGCAAGAGCTGCTGCACTGTGAAGCAGGACTGAAAACAGGATGCTTCTATTCCAATCAAAAAATAAGCTTCCTCACTGAATACATTCACCCAATTTTGGGGGCTGATTTTGGGAAAAAAAGATGTGTGTTGTATGTGAGAAAATATGGTATCTATAAATAATATAGTTATTTTTCATGCTTTGGTTTCTCGGTACCCATACTGAGACAACCTCTAAGTTTCAGAAAGTGTGAAGAATTTCTGCCTTTTCCAGAGTCCCAAGTGGAGCCCACAAAAACTGAGGCACAGATGGCTAGAAGCTATGTCTAAAACCTTCATCTCCCTTCATGACACCTTCCCCACCAATTCCTCTGTAATATGGTGAGACTAGAACTGGTTTACATCAGGAGGGTGCTGTGAGGGTTAATTGCCTTTTTTTTTACTGCTTTTTGAAAATGAAAGATGATGTTCAAGGGCTGCTGCTAAGAATTAATCCAATCTAACAGGTAGTAATAACCAAATGCAGCTCTGGTATATGGAGAATTATACCGTACTCACTTAGAGCAGGGTTAAATTTGGCTCATTAACCCCAATTTCTGTAGAGGGCTTTCCATATCCTTCCTTCAGCATTTTTAATAGTGCAATGGCTGCCAGTGTCCCTGCGCACGCTCTGCTCTGAGCCTCAGTGGGACACTTGAGTATTCCTCGCATCTGAAACATTTCATCACCTGGGACCTGGCCCTTGAATTCTTGTGTTTGCTTGTTGAATTCCCTGCCCTGGTAGATGTGATGTGCAGAATGCCTGACTATGTTTAAAAGTCTTGTTTGAGGTAAACTTAAATGAAAAAATCTTTTACCACCAGACCTGATAATACACCCATATATTATCATCTGTATTGTTTTCTCCACCCCCCACACTACTTTAATAACTGGCTATAGCATTTCTGTTAAGACGGGCTTTGCACATTAAATTCTGTTTCTGCACTCCTCTTATTCCCCAACTGAAATAGTAATTTAAATAGGAGCTATTTTAATTGATTTTGTTATGGCTATACTAACAGTGTTGAACCTTTATACACCTTGTCACCATCAAATATCAAAATTTTCAAATGTGGCCACTGACGTTGGGTACTCAGTATGAGACGCTTTAAAAGAAGCCTAATTGTCCTACAAGTGCTCGGCATCACCCTTCATAAAAAAAGTATTTTAAGTTGTCTCAGGTTGGATGCCTGAAAACTAAGGTAATACAAATCCCTAATCTATTAAAATCTTGGTCTAACAAGCTGACTCTAGAGCCTTGTACACAGACTTTGCACAGGAGATCTCCACAGTGTAATGAGGCCAAGCCAGAAGCCTGGACCCAGATAGTTCCAATCAAGAGATCAGGGAGAGTCACCACCTGAACAGGCACTACATGCACCGAAGCCAGAGCAGTGTCCTGGTCCCAGCTAGACTGAGTGAGGCAATCAGGGCAGCCAGTCCCCTCTGGCTCACTCACCCACTCCAACCCTTAAAAGCCCACAGTGCCCTTGTCCAGGAAAAGGTAGAAGTTCTTGCTCCTGACTCTCTATGCATTTCCTTGCTGTTTTTCTGGGGTGTGTTTTGTTTTGTTTTTCTCACTCCTGGCTCTAACTCCAGCTTCTGACTCTGGTTAGAGCCTTGGCATGCCCTGATTCCAGTTCTCTGCCCTTGGTTTTGGCTTGACTTTTGGCATCTGATTCTGATTAACCCTTGGCCTACCCTATCTCTAGCTTCGAATTCTAACCCAAGCCTATCCTGACTTTGGCTATGGCTTCTGAATCCAGTTCTGAGGTGAGCCCCTTCCAGACCCCCAGTTCTCTGGGAACTGGATTGCACCTTTGCTTTGGGTGTCTAGCCATTAGACCTAACTGCCCACACCCTGGAATATATCACACAGCTGTCAAGAATCTGCCTCCAAGAAACTTCGGCACAGCTACTACCCATGGGACCATATAGTTCCCATGTTGGCTACAGCACCAACCCCTTCCTCATTCTCTCTGGAAGATTTTTTGATCACTTCACTTCTATCTGGTAGTCACAACATGGTTCCCAAACAGATAGCATGTCTCACAAGTGCTAACCCCCATGCCAGGAATATGTACCATATTTCCTTATATACAACATGCACCTTTCCTTTCCCTAACCCCCGCCCCATCTACTAGAAATTGGAATGTGCATTATAAGCAAGAAAACACAGTAATAGAAGTTCCTACCTCTGAGAGGGGGCAGGGGGAAGAGAAAGTAAGGCTACACAAATTACACAGGAAGCAGCAAAATGAGTATGCTGGGATCCCTGCTTACTGATGCTTATCAGTAGTT
>NW_005842136.1:1161327-1170847 GCF_000455745.1 Alligator sinensis | reverse complement strand
TTCTGCCTTCGAAGTGCATGTCGTATTCCAGGCTGTGTTGTATGTAGGAAAATATGGTATTACTGTTCCCATTTTGCCAAGGCACAGAAAGATTGGTCATAGAACTGCCTGGCAGATCTTAGACTAAACTAAACTGTCATCCTGCTATAGCTTCTCATCCTGTGAGCCCCTTCCTCTGTCCACAAGGCTGACAAAGGAAATAATGTGAGCATATGAAGAATATGTATAACTGAGTATGTATTGCCTGATACAAAATGTTTAATTTTGTTGCTAGATCTTGGCTATTCTACTGCTCGATTCTAGACTCAGTGTTCCAGTACTCAGCTATGCCAAGTGACCATTAGCTACTAGGAGCAGTCTTCTCTTCCCTGTAAAGACTGCTCCCAGCATCATGCATTTTCAGACTGTCAGTTCTCTCACTTGCGTGTGTTGTGGTGGGATCCTATTACAGTACATGGGTGACATGCACTTGTGGATAAGACCCATGCCCAAGTTAGGCTCAATTCACCCTATAGTTTCATAGTTTCATAGTAGCTAGAGTCAGGAGGGACCTGAACAGATCATCTAGCCTGCCCCCCTGCCACAGGCAGGAATGAATGCTGGATTCACAAGACCCCAGACAGGTGATCATCCAACCTCCTCTTGAATTTGCCCAAGGTAGGGGCGAGGACCACTTTCCTGGGAAGTTGGTTCCAGATTTTGGCCAACCTAACTGTAAAATATTGCCTTCTGATCTCTAACCTAAACCTATTCTCCATCAGTTTGTTACCATTGTTCCTCATCACCCCAGGTGGTGCTGGGGAGAAAAGGGCTCTAGGCCTATTTGCTGTTGATCTCCCCTGATGAGCTTGTAGGCAGCCACCAGGTCCCCCCTCAGCCTCCTCTTGCTGAGGCTGAACAGGTGCAGGTCCTTCAGTCTCTCCTCGTAGGGCCTGTCCTGCCCTCTCACCAAGCGGGTGGCCCTCCTCTGAACCCTCTCCAGGCTGGCCACATCCCTTTTGAAGTGCAGTGCCCAGTACCGGATGCAGTACTCCAAATGCGACCTGACCAAAGTCGCATAGAGGGGGAGTATCACTTCTCTGGACCGGCTTGAGATGCACCTTTGGATGCATGACAAGGTATGGCTGGCCTTGCTGGCTGCGGTCTGGCATTGGTGGCTCATGTTCATCTTGGAGTCAATAATGACTCAGAATTACCCTTTGTCAGGCTGAGGAAGCATCTGTAGTTGGCCTGTGCTCTTCCTGGATGGGCTAGTATAAAAGCCAAAAGTCATTATGCTTGCGAGAAAGCCGGTCAGTGAAAATGTGAATTGAGGTAGTGGGTGAGAGACAGGTGGTGGTGGGGGAGGGACCCTACAGAATTTGGAAAGCATAGCTATGTTAGCTGGGCTGTGAACAGATCATACCCCACCTTCCAATATAGTTAGGCCAGAAAAACCCCTGCTGTGGATGCAACTATGACAAATCAATATGACAAAAGTAGTGTTACCTTGTTCAACAAGGTGGTGTAGCTACAACAGCAGGAAAAACCCTGTTGTTGGTATATGCTATGCCTCCTGTAAGGGTCTTTTCTAATCTAGCTACAGCAACATAGATAGCTATAGTGAAAGAGGCTTTGTAATGTATTTTGGCCCTTACTGTAGGAGTGAGTTTTCATAAGCCATCCCTGTCTGCCTTTGCACAGGGATGAATGCCATTGTGTTGATAGGAAGGAGATGATACCCTAGTATAAAAGAGCCTGAACTCTTCTACAGAACCACCTGAGAACCCAAACCATTGCCTCGCAGGGAATTGAAAGCCTTCTTAGAAAGGAGAGCACAGCAACATAGACCTTCAAGTGTGGGCAAATCAAACACAGGAAGCAGTCAGAGGCCCAAGTGCTGGTGGGAGACTTGAGGACTAACTTGTTAAAAATCCACCGAGCAGGAAGAAGAAACAGATGCACTCTAGTGCCAAAGGGGAGCCAGTCTATTTGTCAGACTGATATTATCTTGACTTTGGGAGCATGTTCCTATTGGTGTAAAGGAATACACCTGTACTACTGTGTATTTAAATCAAATGTCATGTGGGAATGCATGGTTCAAAGATGGTCTTTTCCTCAGCTGCTTTAACAAGCAAACAAATCGGCATATTCTGACTGGCAATTCCTTGTTGTTATCTCAGCTCACTGCAAACTCCTGTACTATTTTGGCTCAGCCACCTGCTCACCACAGCTCAGTTTGTTGCTAAGTGTCAAAATACCCTAAATCAGAATCAGCGTCCCGGCTAGCAACCAAGCAACACTAATGAGTTTGCAACACAATTTACATGCAGAAGTCTCAACTGCTGCTACTATCATGGCAGCAACTGTAGAAAGCAGCATGCCTAGATAAACGCAGAAACAAAATCTAAGAGTAGTGAGTCAACTTTTTTCATGCATTCACTTTGTCTGCGATGGTGCTGCTTCTGAGTTCCATAATGTCCTTGTGAATGCCCTTTGTTAACACCAAGAAAAGCCTGATCTTGAACGCATTAATATCAATGGATCTGGCAAAAAAGACAGACAAATCAAAACCAAAGCATAGGCACACAACATATGCCACGTGTGATTGACATTGATAGTGTACACTAATGTTAATGACACAGGAGCATGTAGCATACAGGGCAGTTCAAACAGAAGGCTGCTACTACTGCATCTTGCCACTAGGTGGCCACGAGCAAACAACCAGCCCAGGATAAAATATGGTCCCTGGCACAACTACACTGGTGTAATTCACACTAGTGGATTTTTGCCCCTTATTCTTTCAGGGGTAATTCTTCATTGTATGGGACACAGTTATCCCAGTGTAAGTGTTTGCATCATCTGTTCATTACATTTTTATCCCAACATGAGGCTGATGACACTGATATCAATGTGTCATGTATCCAGGCCCTAAGAAGGAAGAACAACAAATCAGAAGCAAATTGCAATGAAGTAAATTTAGATTAGATCTCAGGAAAAAATGTCCTGACCATTAGAATAGTGAAGCAGTGGAATAGACTGCCCGCGGCAGTTGCAGTATCTCCATCATTCGGTTGTTCAGGGATTGGACAGGAATGACCTAGGAATCGCACATTCCTGCAATAATGCAGGATGGCTTAAATCAGCTGACCCTTACAACCCTGATTCAGAGAAGGGGAAATCCACACATTCAACAGAGGAAGGATGAAATAAACACTACATTATACAGTGCGTATTATACAATGATTCTTATGCTCAGCTAGACTCTGATTCAACAAGGTACTTAAGCCCTCGCTTAACTCCAGCCTTGTGAGTCATCCCACTCCTTGCAGCAGGATGAGGCGTAATGTTGTACATATGCCTAACTACCTGTGAATCCAGGCATTAAATTCCGAGCATCATCTTCACAAGAGAGCCTTTATATTTGTAGGAATTACATTGTTACTCAACTACTGGGTAAGATGAAACATCAGAGAAAGTACAGCCTGAATTACCAGTGAAATTGGGGGGGGGATCCCCCAAGTAGAGAGTGTGAAAGTCACCACTCTACAGAAAGCCAGCACAAGGCCTCAGTACTGATTAAGTAGTACCCTGGAGCCAAAGGGTTTTAATAACAGATTGGACTTGCACTATCTTTTTCTGTGTGAGGAGGCAAATCTTACTCAGGCCAAATACAGTAGGAAAAAAACACCCAAAGAACTGCCTTTAGGTTCCCAGCAAGTTAGGTCAAATAAGCACTTGTTTGAACAAAACCCAAGTTTTTTGTTCTGGGGGTGTGTTTGTTTGTTTGGGGGAGGGTGTATATAGGATAATTGTCCAATGTGTGTGACAAAAGCACAGAAGGCAAGTTTCCCTACTGAGCAATATTTCTTTGACCAACATAAGGAGACACTGAGTGAAATCACAGAAGTCAGACACAAAAGTTCCCATTGGCTTTAGTCAGGCTAGGATTTCACTGTCTCAATGTGCAAGCTGCGCAGTTCAAAAATTGTTTAAACAATTGCCCAAGGATGGGCTAAGAGCATGGAACCCCTCCAGCAAATCCTCCTCCAAAATCTGAATGATCCTGGACGCGAGAAGTGGAGATGAGTAAGTCTTTGGCATGGAGTTTGGAAAGATATCTGCAGAGTATAACCATCAGTAACACGAGAAACTAGAATCACTGCCAGGCTTTCTAATCCATAAAAGGCCTTACTGGAAGTGCGGGCAGCTCTCTCAAATTAATCTTTATTTTTTTTCTCTTTTCCTGACACCAGGACATGTAGAGTGTAATGGCATTTTAAACCAACTATAATTGGGTATAATGTAGTTTGGGAAAGTCCAAAAAGGACATAATTACAATAATCAATACAGTAATGAGGGACAAAAGCTTGTATTAAGACTGTAGCAGTGCTCTTACTCAAATAAAAGCCTTGCTAAACCATAGCATCAAAACCAGGGATCTTTTATTTTGTGAGGATATGGATCACAAAGGTTGAAAGGGAAGGAAATCCACCACTGCTGTATTTTACTTATGTAAGGCCCAATCCTTTGTCAAGACCTGTATAAGTGACCCACATGCAGAGTCCCAGAGAAAATTGGATTCTGATGAAGAGCCATCTTTCTCATAGTAAAAGGAAGCACTTCAGCTTCCTGGACAGAAACAAAGAGCACTGTATTCATTCATAACAATGAAATCATCAGTCCTGCCCACATCCAATAGGCAGGAGTTTGTAACATCAAGCAGAAAAGCTCTGGCCAAAATTTTATAAAACAAAGAATTAGTTTTCAAGGCATGAATAGGAAGGGAAGCTGAAGCTCACTTGTGAATGAGTCGTGAGTTTCAAAGGGCTGAGTCAATGCTTTTCTTACAATTTTCTGTCTTGTGTAAGAAGCATGAACACACTATATTATTACATCTGAGAAAATCTTAAGGGTTAGATTCTCAGGCGGTATATGGCAACATGACCCCATTAAAACCAAGCTGGATCATTTAATCAAACTGCTTTTACTTCCCATTATTTTCATTGAGGTTGTGAATCAAAGTCTTGGGGTTTGTCTATACCCAGTGAATATAGGACTTTGAAAAGTGGGGTGTGAAGTAAGGCAGAGAGGAGTGGAGGCAACACACTGCTATGGGAAAAGGTGTCACTCCCAAGAACCAGGTTAACCCTTATTTGTAGCCCCTGCAGTTTTATATGGTGAGCAGGAATCCTAAGCTATGGAGCCAGAAATGGGTTAATCTGGTGTTTGGTGGTGACAGCTCACAAACTGCTTTTACAGCAGTTTACTGACACTCCACTCTGCTTTACTATTGAAAGGAGAAATCAAAGCAGGAAGAGGGGTGCAACAACATCTTTTCACCCCTCTGCAGATCCACCCCAACCTACACCCCCCTCCATGCCCTTCCCAGGAGCTCTGATCTCAAGCATGCACTGCCTACTTATCCCCACAGCAGGAGCCAAATCCTAGAAAGGAAGGCTTCTTAAAGTAATGCTAGGTGCATGTCAATAAATACGCTTAAGATAGAGGTCCTAAGAGATCTCAGGCTCTCAGGGCTACTCAAAGGAGCCTATATCACTTGTTTTCAGGAGCAGGAATACACGAAGCAAGAGTAAGGGGTCACAGTATACATCATGGGAAAACTTCCAGGTTGGCACGAAGTCAGTGAAGACTTGCCTTTACTGGCACACTTAAAGCTAGTATGGCAAGTGGCTTTCCTAGGATATCATTTTCAGCAGATGTTTGACTACTGAAATCAAGCACCATTTGAAATCTCTTGGCCACCCTCTTTTCACAGCTGCCTGACTGATGGGCTAGCCCAACAGGGTCCTTTTTCCTTTATTACAGCACCAGCAGATGTCATGAGAGAAGGTCTTTATCCTGGACAGCCTCTGTGCAGTCCAGTATATTCTGAGCAAAAATCTTCTTTTGGGGCAAGACTAGCTTGAGATACAGAAACGTGCTTAATGTTAGATAATATGTTCTGCCATTTGGACTCTCTTTCAGGGTTGTAATGAATCCCCTTCCCATGCTTTTCCAAAGTGTGCCAGGCTAATGTTGTTCTTTGTTTACAAAGCATATGTGGTGGGCCAGGGCATATTCAATGCTTAGGGACCTTTTCCCAATAATTCAGGGGACAGTGGCAGTTCTGACTCTTATGGATGAAACTGGCATGGTAGCACATATCTTAGTTGTAAGTGCTGCTGTTCCACTGCTGGTATCAGGTCATGACGTTGCTTTACCATTGCAAAAGATAAAGCCTTTATCTGTGACTAACTAGGAACCCGGGCTCAGCCAGTCCTTCCAAAGCTTTGTTCCTACTTTGCAAGTCTAGCTTGTTCTTGTATGTGCTTTAACAGGAAGAGAAAGATAGAATTGGTTCCTCTTAGCTTGACTGGCTGGACAAGTTGGGTATATTGGCTATCTTGTGTACATATTTTGAGATCACATCTCTAAAAGCTAAGAGAGCTTTGCACTATCATAGAGCCTTATTTCAAATAAGCACAACTTCCCTGCTTTCTGCCATGGGAGAATCATCTTATAGACATCCAAAAGGCCCCATCTTCTTCATAGCCCTCCTCAGCTATGATGCCTACAGTAATCTTGACAATGGCTAACTGGGTGGTATGCTGATATCCTTGACCAATATTGTCTTTCCTCATTGTGCTCCACTGACTGACAGGCTGCACCCATCACTTATTTCACATCTTATATTTAAATTGCAAGTTATTCAAAGAAGGGACAGTCTTTTCATATGATGTTTGTGTTCTGCTCTGGTTCATGATTGGTACTGCTAGATTCTACTGCAATAAAAATATTAGTTGTGCTATCCATGAATGCAATTACATCAACATCGCCTATGAAGGATTTAAGAAAGCATGGCTCATTTCTACCTATCTCACTCATCATTGTTGACATCAATTCTAAACTCACTAGTGCCTCAGTCTAAGTTAGACTTAGACTTCCATTAGCAATTGTATTCCACACAAGATCCCAGGCAACAAAGGGAAATACTATTATTTTCTTCTGTCTGGTGATTCTCTATGTAGGACAGTTCCATTGAACAACCCTAAATGCTTTGAAAAATAACGTTTTTAAAAGTCACCCCTTCCCTTTGAGACAAATGGACTTTTAAGGCTTCAGAATGTTGAATTAGCATAATTTGAGAGAGGAAAGAAAAAAAAAGCGAAAACATGAATAAGTTACAGCCTTCCCCCTTGTATTGTCACTCTGTAAACCAACTAATAAGAAAATTAATAGAAAAGTAGTTTTCCACTTTGGCATGCTAAACAATCATCATTCAAAAAGCTGCAAGATATCAGCAGCTTGTTGAGGCTGTCAGCAGGTCAGCACTGTGACGGAAGTTTATTAACAGGGCTGACAAGGTTGCACTGTGCTGTCTGAGCCAGCCATTGCAAGGTTTCTAATTCAGAAGCTCTTATTAGCAACCATCCCTGTTTCTTGTGTTTATTTGTTGGACTGATGGAGGGCATTGTAAATCTGTAAGTGATCCATCTGAGGACTTGGGTTAGATTCCTAAGGTCAGAATCATAAGAGAGCAGCTTTATAGGAGTGTGCACATCCTGTGATTCTCCTAGTTTACTGTGATAAAAGTTCTGGTAGAAAAGAGCATGTAGGCTGAAACAAGAGAACTAGGTTATATCCCAGTAACTTGTGCTCATAGAATATATTCCCCCCAGAGAGCTACACTCTTGGAATCGTGCAGCTGTCGTGTAGACCTTATCTGTTAAAAGGCAGTTTGCCTACAAAAATGAAAATTGCTTTATTTATCTGATACTGACGCTTGTACCAGATGACTCACTGGCACAATTTTTTTCCATCTTTCTGTTGAGCTAGAAACATGAAACGTGTTACATTCATTCACTGTGGACTGCAGAGCAGGGGAAAGGACAAATTTAAAATCAGGGGTGGGGAGGGAAGGGGGTTTCCATCCAAGATCATTAGTTTTATTAGAGTTCCTGGTCAACTGCCTGGCATTCAGAACTTAATAATCATGTTCAGGATTAGAAGGTGTGATGTTGAGGGGAATTAAAATATGGTATAGAGTTGGCCATGAGAACCTCAAGCGAGAAAAATAAAGGTCATCTGAAGTCACCAGTTCTGCTTATTGGATTTCAGCAAAGAATGTTTCCATAAATATGATTCTTGGGTAGACACTTTAAAAAAAAGATATGAATTTCAGCATTGCCTGTTGCCCACTGGGAATCTGATCTAGCTTTTAGTGAAAACAATGACAATTTCCACTGACTTCAGTGAGAAATGAATCAGGCTTTAAGAAACAATAGACCACCTATTCATCTAATGTAACTCACCATAGTTCCACCGTAGTCCCACCGACTTCAGTTTACTATAGATTAACCTTAGAGTTTCAATACCAAAATATCATCAGTACAGCTGATCAGAAAACATTTTATTTGTATTTAATTTCATCCCAGATCTTGGTTGTCTTTTTTAATTTTTAAATTTCAAAGCTTTTAATATGAACATTTTCAGTTGGATCTAACCAGCAGGAGAAGAGAGTCCTCATCTCATACCTCACTGCTAGTTCAGCACATTTCAAACTTTTAAGATAGAAGAAGAAATATTGTCCTGAAGAGATTAGCCTGTCCTTTGTTTACCAGCCCTAGAGTACTCTGAGGTTTAGTGAGACTGCTTTATTCTACATTTACAATGCAAGAACAAACCACATATAGGCATCTCAGCACAGGGATGGAGGTTTACAATGAAAGTTTGCCTTTATTGCACACAGGCCTCTTTCTTTGATTAATAACAGTAAATCTAGCCAATTGCAAAGTTCTCATATAGATGCCCATCATAACAGTACATGAACATATTAATATTGCATCATTTAAAGAGGAAGTTTCCCTAGGAAAAGTTACATCCACTACTAGCCCTGCCATCAGTAGCAAGAAAACTTGCTCTTTAACTAATCTTAAAGACCACTAAAAAAAAATAACTGAAATCTTTAAGGGACCCTTCAGGGTAATGATGAGAATGAATTTCTCTATTAGGCTGAATTTCACCATGAGTCAGTAATTAAACTGCATTCTTTCAAAGTCAAGGTATTTTCAGCCAAATGAATGTTTCTTCTAGCTTAATTGAGAGGAAGGAATGCTTTTATTCAATACTCACCAAGGCTGAATTACAGCTGCATCATGTATTTGTTTACTCACAGGCCAAAGTTTCAAGAGGCCAGTTTTTGTGCTCAATAGAAGCCTTGCGGCCAGATCCTGCCACCCCTACTCCTGTTGAATAATAGTGCCCTCTTTCTCAATATCATTGATCTAAGCAGGACTAAGATTGCGACACCCTGAAAGTAAAGAAAATGAGGGTGGCTGTAGGACCTGGCCTTTAGAAACTAGCTTCCATCTTCAATGGAGTAGAAGCTCTGAGTCCACATCTCTGCTCCCTTTGGCAGAGAGCATATTTATTTTATATGATTATATTAAATGTGTGTATGTTGAGGGAAGGGCTTACTTTAGGCTTGATCCCATTTGGTCTCTGTCAATATTGGTCAGTGTAGGTTCAGCAGCTGCAT
>NW_005842136.1:1150536-1161290 GCF_000455745.1 Alligator sinensis | reverse complement strand
ATTAGCTATGCCTAGGGAAGGTGCTGCAATCGCATGCTGGCTTTGCATCCCAGAGAAGTGGAGTTAGGAGGGGCAGGCACTGAAAAACTGGAGAACTGGAGAGTCACAGCTCAGTGAAAGAGGAGGAGGTGCAATACAGACAGAGGTTCAAAAACCTCTCTGAGCAATGGGCTGCTTATACTAGTATGTGTATATGTGTGAGAGAGAAAGAGAGCACACGAAGAAAAAGATAGGAACGAGCAATGCGATTCTGGCTTTTGGCAGCCAGAGTGAGGAACAATGTTATAAAATGTTGGCAGCTGAGGGGGAAACGAGCACATTTTATGGCTGGTAATCCCTGCACTAGTCTTTTACAAGATCACCTGGACTGAAAAATAAAGAGCAAATGGATGCCTTGTTGCTGCTTGGGTTGTGCAGAAGTATAGCAGGCATATGGAGATACTCTGAAGATCCCTGCCCTCAGACAGGGGAGGGCACAGCAGGATGTAAAATGCCTTTGCTAAGCACAGATAAGGCTAGCCGCAATGGAGCAGTGGTCTAACTAGGGGTGGGTAAGCAGGGCACTAGCCCCAGGCGCTGATTTAGAGGGTGCTGATTTGGAGCACATTTGTGATGGGCCGGCATCCGAGATGATGCTCAGGGGCAATCAGCATGGATTTATTAGGGGGAGATCATGTCAGACCAACCTGATTGCCTTTTATGATCAGGTCACAAAGGCCATGGATGCAGGTGTCGCGGTGGATGTAGTCTTTCTGGACTTCAGCAAGGCCTTTGACACCGTCTCTCACCCCATCCTAATTAGTAAACTAGGCGACTGTGGCATAGATGCCTACACGGTCAGATGGATTGCAGATTGGCTGAAGGGTCGCACTCAGAGGGTGGTGGTGGATGGATCATATTCGACTTGGGGGGAGGTGGGTAGTGGAGTCCCTCAGGGCTCGGTCCTGGGCCCTGCGCTGTTCAATGTCTTCATCAGCGATCTTGATGTTGGGGTGGAGAGCAACCTGTTTAAATTCGCTGATGACACCAAAATTTGGGGGGAGGTGAGCACGCTAGCAGGGAGAGAGAGATTGCAGAAGGATCTGGATAGGTTACAGGGGTGGGCAGACAGGAACAGGATGCGTTTCAATACGGACAAGTGCAGGGTGCTGCACTTGGGTAGTAGGAACCAGCAGCACACTTATAAGATGGGGAGCTCCCTACTTGAGAGCACGGAGGCGGAAAGGGATCTTGGTGTCATTATTGACTCCAAGATGAACATGGGCCGACAATGCGAGGTCATGGTTGGCAGGGCTAACCGGACCTTGTCGTGCATCCACAGGTGCATCTCGAGTAGAGCCAGGGAGGTGATCCTCCCCCTCTATGCGACGCTGGTCAGGCCGCAGCTGGAGTATTGTGTCCAGTTCTGTGCGCCCCATTTCAGGAGGGATGTGGACAACATGGAGAGGGTCCAGAGGAGGGCCACCCGCATGATCCGGGGACAACAGGGCAGACCCTACAGTGAGAGACTGCGGGACTTGAACCTATTCAGCCTCCACAAGAGAAGGCTGAGGGGGGACCTGGTGACCGTCTATAAACTCACTAGGGGGAACCAGAAGGGTTTGGGGGAGACGCTGTTTCCCCTAGCCCCTGCTGGCATAACAAGGAATAATGGGCACAAGTTGATGGAGAGGAGGTACAGATTGGACATCCGAAAAAACTACTTCACAGTCAGGGCGGCTAGGAGCTGGAACCAACTTCCAAGGGAGGTGGTGCTGGCCCCTACCCTGGGGATCTTTAAGAAGAGGCTGGATACTTACCTGGCTGGACTCATTTGAGTCCCGTTTTTGTTTTTAGGGTGAGTGGTTTTGTTTGTGTTTTTGGGTTGTTCTCCCGCCCTGGCGGGGGGGCGGGCTAGAAGATCTATTAGGTCCCTTCCGACCCTGAAACTATGAAACTATGAAACTATGATTTAGACCAGGGAGCCTGTGCCATAGCAACAAAGTGTACGGGGCAGCAGCAGTGGTCTGTGTGCGGGGAGGTAAGACTCTCTGGCACTCAGCGTGGCACATCCCCCCCTGCCTGCATGCCAAAAGTCCTTGTTATGACTTTGTCCTGGAGATACTCCCTCAGCTTATGAAGCCTCACTAGTAATGCTAGTTAGTCCCCAGATATAAAGCCACATGGATTTTTTTTCTTGCAGGGTCTGCACTATGGGAAAATAAATTCTCCCTCCTCTCATCTGACTATTCCCCAAAGAATAATGCTATTTCAGGGGAATACAGCTTTTTGTTACCTCAACAGTTTCACCAGGAGTGGACTGGCTATCTCATAGCATTAGGAATGGGATTCACCACACTTTGTTTTTCTAGCCCCAGTATGCATCTAGCCCAGAACAGAAGTAACTGAAAGGCATCCTCAACCCAAGGCTGTTTTGTGGTCTATTAAAAAAAAAAGTCTTAGGTCATAGTCAAGCTCTTGGCTGACGAGTGTCATCCACACAGAGACACTCCTGCTAATTGGCTCCATTGTTAGTCTCTTCACAGAGCCCAGAGATTGCTTCTCATTTTTGAAAGGTGAAGTGTGCATTTTTGCATGTGTTAGCTGTTACCACGAGCTCCAGTGGGATGTTTGTGCAGGCATCTCACTGGCCTGGTTTTCACACATGAGAAAAACACAAGATGACTGTGTGCACAAATTAGGCATATTGCATTCACATTATCTTTCAAAAAACAGGCCCTATCCAGGCAGGGTAATTATGCCACCCTCTTTCCCCTGGAAATGGTCCCTCCAAGTGATGGCGGTGGGCCAGTGCTGGAGAGCTTGTCTTATGATTGCCTGTGCCATCCCAATTGTGCAAAGAGGCCTTCTTCATCTGGGTTCTCACTGCAGCATAAATTAACTTGCAAAATGAAAGGCATGGAGCAAGCTAATTAAATGTGCAAAACTTGATTTTCTGCTTTCTAAAATAGGCCTGGATTGTGGAGGCCTATGACTGCTTGGAAGAACAAGACCGAACAATTGACCAAGCACTTCACTAATCCCCCAACTATGGAGCATCTGATAATAACTGTGGAAGACTTGGGTACTGTCTGAAAAGCTAAGGCGGGGAATCAGAACTCATGGTAGATGTGATATCTTTTATTAGACCAAGTAGATTTTTGCAAAAAAATGTGTTTTGTAGTTAACCTGGTACAATTCTTAGATGTGCTGAGCTTGAATATATGCATGTGGCTCTCTCGGGCTTTACAGGAGCTATATATATATGCATACTTGTGCAGAAACCTTTTCTTCTAGGCAACCTTTTCAGCCTGCAGGTTGGAATGACCCACCTCAGGTCAGAGGTGAGGGTTGGGCTCTAGGACCCACCCACAACCAGCACTTGTCTCTGCAATGGCACAAGCAAAGTTCCTGCAGGCAGCCCTTCTCCCCTCAGCAGTATAGGAAGAGCTTCTGTGACTGAAGCCCTACATCCATGGGCTGGATCCAAAGGCTCCACAACCTGGATCTGGTCATAGCTTGCTGACCCTGCTCTAAATCATCCAAGCCAGTAATCCAAGTCTGACTGATCCCACTATATAAGAACATTCATAAAGGTCAGCAAGTGTTGAGAACAAATATACCCAATATAAAACTAGATTGTAAAATCAAAACAGATAAGGGATCTTCAAACCTCCTGTAAAAGCCTATGGTTTGACATGACAGTCAGCTGAAAGATTCTAAAAACAGCATAGACTGTTGAAACCCCTAAAATATGTTTTGATCGCCTATTTAAATCGGAGGAGAGGGCCACCCTATTTTGGTTACTGCTTAACTGAAGGTCACTGAACTCCCAGTGTCTCCCACAACATCATCAGGCCTTCCTCCCAATCCTGGAAGACATCCTGTGCAAATCCAGACATAAGAGACTGATGGCCTCGCCTTCACTGGCTTTATTTAAAGCCTCAGCCACACACCACAAACATGACTTGTGGGGTTTTTTGGTCACTCCCTCCTAGGCATGATGTTCCTTCCCTACCTTATTACTCCTCTTCCACATCCTTCTCTTTCTGCTTTCTGTCTGATAAGAGCCTGGCTCAGCCTCCCTGAGATAACTCCACCTTTTTCAATACTGCCATGAACCTGTAATTGGAGAAGTCCCCTAAAAGCAACATCTTAAACAGCCCAACCCTAGTAACCATCTGACAGGTCTTGGAGTAGCTAACAAATGTGTATGCTATGTCCAGCAAGGCTGCAAGCAGAAGTCAGTGCCAAAGGCAAAACCCACATTTTTCTATCTTATTTTTATCTCATCCTTTCCCTTTGCCTCATTTTATCTTAAAGGTTTCTGGATTGGATGCTGATTTCAACAGCCCATGACAATCTAAACTAGTTTTTCTTCTCCCCCAAGACAGGACAACTGAAGACCATGTCGTTTGTAAAACTGGGGTTTCCCCCTGGCTACATTGCTAGCCATGCTAATGAAAAGAGAAGGAATAAGAGATTATCAAAATAAAAACCTTATCTAATACATTACATTCTAAATTTTTTTAACTGTTTTCCCTTCTTTTTAAATATTATTAATACAAGATTTTTAAAAATAGTAGTTGTTACAATGGGAGCTTGGCAGCAATTACTTGGTGGAAAACATGAAATATAGCTATTGTTTAACCTTGTAACAATAGATTAAAGGTTTATTAAGCTCTTCCTCCTGGTTGGACCCAAGACACCCTCAGCACCACAACCGTCCACCCACACCAAAAGGGAGAATTTAGCCCAGGCTATATCTTCTTTATGACCTTTAGTTCACCTTTCTCAGTAAACATCATTTCCATACCACAGGCCTGAAAGGTCTGGCTCCAGAGACCAAACCACTGGGAAACCCAGAATCAGGGATGTGCATTTCCTATTGTCTCAGCATTGGGTACCTAGTCCTGCATGAGCATGTAGATGGTGCATTTTGCATCCTCCAATGTGTTTATACATCTCCTGTACGTATATGCTAAATTTCCAGGCTAGTTTTTCCCCTAAATGTAGCTGACCATCCCTAGTTTAGATTTCTCTTTAAAAAAAATACCCTCTATGTCCTATGTTTATACAATCTTACTTCTTTTAAGAGGGCTCAACAGGTTAACTATTTATTTAGTACAAATTCCTTTTTGTGTCTCAAATGCACAGAATGAGATTCAAACTAAACTCTACTTCTGCGTAATTTTCCTCAGACCCAAGGAATAATGAATGGTGTTTCAGCCCTCATCATCTCAATAACTCCTCGATGGAATTCTTCACTCCAGCTTTCCAAGTTCAGTCATTTTCTCAGAAAGTAATTTCAGGTTAATAACACTAATAGTACTTTGCATAGCAATTCCAGACAGTCCTCTACATTCAAGGACCTAGAATAGAATGCACAAGAGATTTTTTCTTTTCACTTTCAGTAAGTAACATTGTAGCTCCAGGACATATTCTTATAGTCATGAACTGTTTCTGGGTTTCTTTAAATCACTCTTTCTATCAAGCTTGTGTATCTACAAGAACTTCATCTCTAGAAACATTTTGTTTTGTATTACTTTAATTGCTCAGCCTTTTCTACAAGGGGGATGAACATTCTGTCACCTATGATACAGATCTTCTCTACAAAGTGCTTTGAGATCTAGAGAGGGAATATGCTTCCTTTTAGGAGTACTGCTAGAGGGGAAAAATCTAGTGAATCAAATCCATGGGGTCATGAGCAGATGGAAAGGTTCCATGTATGTCCTGATGCTTGATTTGTGTATTTAGTGGTGTCATCATCAGAGAGGAGAAGCTGAAAGCCAGCAGCTGTTGCAGTAAGGAACGCAATTAGGAAGGGACTTGGAGAAACTATGTCAATAACCTAGGCTAGAAAAAGATATTGTGGTGAACTTTCAGTCCTACTAATCTGAGAATATTGCTATGATAGAAGCTGCCAGAGTTGACAGCTACCCTTCCTTCAGGACAAATGTAAGAAACAGCTTGTTGCCCAAGACAGACCACAAGCAGGGCTGGTCAAAACCTAAGCTCTGCAGGTTGATAAGTGGGTGGGTTTCACTAGGTCTGGTTTAATGAAGCTGTCTGAGTAAATGCAGCCAGAAAACAGGCCGAGAGATACCAAAATTATCAAAATTGAGAGTGAAAGCAGCACTGGAAACATGGCTGTGGGAACAGGCCGAGAGAGAACGCTTTATGGACAAAGCACCTGCTGGAGAAAAGGTTTGCAACTCTGAGCAAAGAAACTGCCTTGTGCTGTTCAACTCCTACTCCTATAAATAAGATTTCAATTCCCTTCCAGATGGCATCAAAGAAATACCTGGCTTCATCACAAATTTATCCTATGGATGTTAGCCACTGAGGACCAAAGTGAGAACAACATTTCTGGAACAAGATGGATCAGTATGAAAAGAGACCACCTTGATTGTAGACCCTAAGAACTGCAAGGCCTCAAGGGATATAAGGTGAAATACAAATAGAACGATGGAGAGGACTCTGACTGAGACTCAGGACCCTGACTCCCTGTGCAACCTTTTGTAAGCCACTAACTTATGCTGTGCCTTAGTTCCACATCTGCAAAAGCAAGCAAGAATTTCCCTATCCTACAGGGTTGTTGGAAGAATAAAGTCCATGTATGTGGACTCAATATATGTGTGTGTGTGTGTGTCTGCACATGGATGTGTGTATGTACTTACGTGTCTGTGTGTGTATGTATATAAAAATGCTTAAAGACTTCAAACCCAAAATGCACTCACAGGGGCTGGGAGAACATTTTGATTGCATCCAGTTCATTTCACCCATTTTCATTATTAAGAATGCTTGTAGTACTCCTCAGAGATCTCCTCAACAGATCTTCTGCCCATCTCAATGACAATAATTTTGCACAAGTCTCATGCTTAGCATGTTACAATATACCTCTAGGTATCTCTATGATGGGGTCAGTGCAGTGACTGCAGCTCAGGTTCTACTAGATTTGGGTAGCCATCACCCCATAGCATTCAATGTGGGCTTCAAAATCTGCCTGAGAAGATGGGTACATGCTTGGGCAGTTAGCAGGTGCCGAGCTTGGTATAGCTATGAAAAAACAGATAGCAGCACTCAAGCTGTCTAGTTCAAAAGTATCCTGTCTGTTGTGCCTACCCAAGCTGCAATGACTGTGATGGACACATCCACTCTGGTTGCTATTTCTGTTTTTCTTTTAGCTTTAAGCTAGTCTTCATGGCTGAAGATGCCATATGCTATAATCCAAAGCGGGTCTAGCTGATGGAGGGCTGGTGTTGTGAGTAGATCTGACTTCTACTCTCAAGCCAAGTGCTGGGCGATATAAGTAAGTATAGGTGAACATCTGTTCCTTTCTCTTCTGCCTATTCAAATTGTCTTCCACTATATGTCTTCATATTACTTAGCACAATAGACTCCTAATTTCAGTGTGAGGCCGCTGTTACAGAAGTACAAATGATTAAAAATGTCTAGAAGTATTATTTGACAATCAGCTGCTGGCAAGAATCATGAGAATTCTGGGCTGAAATACTGTTTAGAAGTATTGTAGGGACATGTGGGGCACATGCCTCTGGGACTGGGGGAACAGTCCCCAGGCTCAATTTAGTATGCCACTTAAGTTATCTGTACAAAAAGAGAAGGTATTCCCCTGTGCCAGCTCCTTCCTGCAACATACCAAACTAAATCTGGATGTGGATGAAGCTAAGAAGAAACAGAAATAATTGGAGCCGAGTGCCTACTTTCCCTTCATACTGTCCCAGCATAGTTTCAGAATCTGTTGTAGAACTACCTGTAATAATGATTGCATTTTCTCTGCATGCTGTTGAGGTCATGGAAGCATTCTGCTCTTTCCTTTTCCTGACATGTATCTTACAGGCGTGATCTAGCATTTATACCATAAGTTCCCTGGGTCAGGGAATCCACCTTCATTCATTATGAACTTCCAGACTTGCTCACAGCTGAACAACAACTAACAACTGCTTTCCAACCTGAGTGACTGCATCCTAGAATGAACATATTGATAGTAAGCCATAGGTAGTGAGGGTCATAGACCTTGGCTAGTATTGTTGTTAAGAGAAAGTTGGCTAGGCAGAAAATATTCTAAAGTACTGACACTCAGTTAATATTACCAGCTATCCATTGTATGATCCTAAAGGCTTTATTTAAGTAGGAAAAATATAAAAAAACACATAAAAATATGACAGACAAAGTTTAGAAGCTTGCTCCTGCATGATAGGTACAGTGGACTTCTCTAGTAACTTCTCTGGGGATTTATAATACTGGACGGTCTTGTAAAACTGATCAAAAGTTCTTGCTAGCTAGCTGTCTAGTTTCACCTTTGGATATATGTTCATGGGACTTGTACTGGACACAAATAAGGCAGGCACAAGTAACTGAAGGTAGATTTCGGCCCTCATCTGCATACCAGGTGTGTTAAAATAGAGCATTGCAAGATATTGCAATCCATACATAAGCAACCAGATATTTTTTACAAATATACACCATTGAGATGATTGAAATTACAAAGCTGGCAAAGGCCATAGTGAACTGAAGACAGACAGTATTATGGTGGTTTTACAGAACACCTTTAAAAATAAAGGTGTTGAATAAGATCTTTGCAAGATATTTGGCTTAGAGATCAGTGATCTTATTTAAATTTGCCAAGTGAGTGTAATCATGAAATCTTTATTTTTTGTTCCTGAGATTTTCATGAGGAACCCTGAATATTTAACTCCATTAGGCTTTTTGTGAAAATCCCAGCCTTTATGATTGTCATTCAAGAAAGTGTCATTTTCAAAAGGCCAGCTTAAATGTGCAAAAATCTCACTCAACCTTTGGTCAACCTTTTTGTCGGCCTTCAATAAGGAAAGCAATATCTGTTTAAAAAAATATAAACATCTGTATCTAATCCTTAATGCCAGTTGATGCAACTAAGGGTGGGGATGGAAAACTTCCAAGTCTGGATTGTTAAATGCAAGAGGCTGCTTCTCACTAACACAGCCTTTTTTTTAATACTGGGTTATTGTGATCGTGCTGATCATGAGCCCAACCAGCTTAGAAGAGATATGTAAGCCCACAGTGTTCTTTCCAGATGGATAACACACCCACTTCCATTATGTTTGGCATGCAAGATATTATCCAAGGTGTCCATGGACGTTTCTAGGAGTGGGCCGGTTTTAAAAAAGCTGTCCCAATGGAAGACACTATCTCCCGTCACCCTCATCCCAGCTGAATGTTTTCCTTTCAAGGCTCACGTATTGTGCATGAAAACTTAGCTAGGTCATGCAAGGATGACAGCTATATTCTTTCATTGCAGATACAAGGGGTACTGGTAGGTGTTGGAAGTGTCTGTGAAAGGACTGATATCCCAAGCTGAATACCTTGGCAGTGGCAGTTGGATCCAGATAGGTCATATGATATGGAAGTTGGGTAATAAATTGAGTGCCTCTTCTCACTTCATGGCATCCCTCTGCCATTCTAAGTAGATTTGGTGGGCTGGAAACTCATCTCAATTATGTGAGAATGAATTTATGATAACTCCAGTGATGCTAGTAAGTAGGAGACAGTTGGAGTTATTTCAGATACATGCTTGAGTACAAAGGCACACGATGACATTGCCACAGCAGGAGCTAGTTGCAGAAGGTCTGTAACCTTACTGTTTGTCAATAAATTCTCAAGTACAACTCACTGGGACTTTCACTAAGGTCAATGGCAAAACTTATATTGACTGCAGTGCATCTGGGGATTCCTTAGTGAATCAGTATCCAGATCTACATATGCTTTTTATCGATTTATAGAGTATCTATTGCTATAGCAGCTACTGACCTTCAGTCAACCTGGAACTCCAATACCTGAAAAATTCATCCTGAATTTTCTTTATTATAGCTAATATGATTGCTTCTGGAGTATGCACTGCAAGAAATGGTCTTGTTCTAAAGACAGTTGTGATGATAAAAATCTATTCTTACACTCTTCTAAATTTTAATTTTTCATTTTGTTAATTCTTCATAAGGTAATCAATATTACAAAAGAACTTCAAAGTTGGATAAAAATTAATGTGTTAATTAGTTAAGTGTAGTTTCATGAGAGCACTAGCAATTTAGAATCACATATCTGTATCTAAGTGAACTCAAATGAGATCTCACTTTCCTAGTGATGAATATGTCTAGGAATTTAAAAAATTATATAAGGTAAAATTTTGCCCTAGGATGAACAAGTGAACATTTTGAAAGAGATGAATAAATAGTCCTTAGCATGTAATACCCCCCAGAAACCAACTACAGGCAGTCCTTGACTTACCGTGTTTTGATTTATGTCGATTCGCACCTGTGGCACTCCACCATTTACACCCGTCATTACTTACGGCGCTAGATCCTCGTACTTATGGCAGGCAATGAGCTGGGTGTGAAGCATGGTGGAGGCACCAGGGCCGGCACAGGACACTTACTGGAGGAAAGTTCAGGCAGCGGCTCCTCCCCGAGGCCATGTGCTCCAAGAGGCAAGGTGGGGATGGGGACAGGGGCGGGGGCTGGGGATGGCGCCGGGGAACTGCTCTGCTTCCCAGCCCCAATGCCACGTGCCTCCTTGCTCCCAGAGGCATGGTAAGGTGGGGCTGGGGGCTGGCGTGGGCTCCACTGGCTCCGGGGAACTGCTCCATGCCCCCGCATCACCTCAGGGAGTGAGAAGGCACATGGTGTCAGGGGTGGGTAGTGGAGCAGTTCTCCGGAGCTGACAGATTCTGCGGAGCAGTTCCCCGGACCCGGCAGAGCCTGCACTAGCCCCCAGCCCCC
>NW_005842136.1:1131185-1146140 GCF_000455745.1 Alligator sinensis | reverse complement strand
TGGGCTCCACTGGCTCCGGGGAACTGCTCCATGCCCCCGCATCACCTCAGGGAGTGAGAAGGCACATGGTGTCAGGGGTGGGTAGTGGAGCAGTTCTCCGGAGCTGACAGATTCTGCGGAGCAGTTCCCCGGACCCGGCAGAGCCTGCACTAGCCCCCAGCCCCCAGCCCCACCTCACCATGCCTCTGGGAGCGAGGAGGCACATGGTGTCAGGGCTGGGGAGCGGAGCAGTTCTCCGAAGCCAGCGGAGCCTGTGTCAGCCCCCAGCCCCCATCCCTGCCCTTGTCTTGCCTCACCCTGCCTCAGGGAGGAGCCTGCCCCACATGAGGACTGAGGAGCTTACCTTCTATAAGTGTCCCGCGCCGGCCCTGGTGCCTCCCTTAGTTACTGCATTGCACTTTAGAAAGCTTTGTATAGTGTATATCATGTATCAGTGTATATCATTTATAGTTGATTAAATAGTTGATTTAAATATCTATAAAAAGTTGGGCATCAGGCCCTTGGTCAGGAATGTAACCCCCTATTATAACATTGTTTCTATGGGAAAATCAGGTTCAACTTATATCGTTTCAACTTACAGCGCCTTTTCCAGGAAGGTAACCCACTGTAAGTGCGAGGACTGCCTGTATTCAAGTTTGGTGGTAGGGAGAACTAGGATGGATCTATAGATGCACTCACAACCTGATTTTCAGAAGGCCTGAGCATATATAGCTCCCTCTAAAATAGTTTCAGATGCATCTAGAATGATATAATGCAGTAAGGACCAGGCACAGCTCCCATTAAAATATATATGAAGCCTCTTGGTGAGTTGAATATGTGCACAAACTTCACCTTCATCATTTGGGTTTGAACTCAGCACTTTCAGCAATGGAAGCCCAAGTCCCATTCAACTGAGATAAAGGCAATCTCCTTTATAGTGCTTGTAGTTTCCATAGCCAGCCACGAGTGGGAGACATAATCGTGGCATACTGGGGTTTACTTTGAAAGCTGATGTGTGTTCCTGTGAGTCCTGAGGGTGCCCAGCTTTCTGCACTTGATAGAACTGGGCCCTGCACTGAGTGAAGCATTTAGCCAGCAGGTCACCCTGATACTCCATGAAGTTGATAAAAAAAAACAAAACCGTAAAACAGCCAGAGGTGGAAAAGCAATTTGGCCTTTCCCTTGAGTTGAGCTTTATTCAATCCTGGGTACCATAGGGGCCCAATCTTAATCCCACAGGAGTCAAGAGAGAATCATTTTATTGATTCCAGTGGGTTTTGAGACTAACCTCTTTTGCCTGCTAAGCCTGAACGGGCCCAAGAGTCAAACTATGTATTGCAGATATTTCTCAGCAAGGCGCCAAGGAGAGAGGACTTTGTACTGAAGGGTAAAAAGACAGCAGTAGTTTTGACATCTAAATAAACTGACTCATTTTGGAAGCTTCCCTACGCCCCCTCCTCCTCCTCTGTGACATCCCCACCTGTGGGCCCATGATTTATGGTAGTATATTTCATTGATTCCCATAAGGAAATTTTTTTCTCAGAGCAAAGTGCCATCCCCCACTGGAGAGAGTCTAATGCAGGTCCAGACGGACGAAGCAAGCTGCTAAAAGGTAGTGATTGCAGCACGGATCTCTTGCAGGCTCCGCAGTGTGAGGAGGTGGTTCTGCATCACAATGAACTTAATTGAACGAGAAATGCCATTGATTTTCTTCTCAGCCCTCCCCACCGCTCACAGCAACCCTGCTCAGAGCCCTCAGCCCATGCCAACTCGCAGCATCACACAGCAGCAGAGGATGGAGATTTTTGTACTACAATTAGCATTTTTTAATGGGGGGAAAACAAAATTGAAGTTCCCTGGGCTTGAAGCTACCAGGAGGGGAAGGTATTGACTGCACAATGACAGTTTCAGGATAGCAAGGATGCCTGTTATGTGAGAAATCCTAGTTTACTTTACATTCCACTGGCCAGGAAACAAAATTGTTCTCAGATGTACCTGATTGTCAAAGGCAGTGGGATGACACAATTACCAAACTACTGAAGGGCTCCCAGAAGGTCATTTTTTTTGCCTAGACAGATAAAAGTGCATAAACTGCTTCCAGTCTTGAAGGGGAGAAAGAGAGGAAACCGTTCTTTCCTTCAGTAATTGTATCATTGTTTTTTTTTAACTCTGTTAGGCTGGTATGTTAACACACAGCTGCATATTTTGAACAGCTAGGGATTTCCGATATGACCTGTTAAACACACCGCGGAATGTAGATATGCAGTCAGTTAGGCTACATGAGATGCAGTACTGTGCAGTCACAGCAAGTGTGCATGCACATGTAGACAAGCAGTAAGGGTAAAAACCCTTAATTGTGATAAAGTTTGCCACCTGAAAATGCAGGTAGCAAATTTTAGTGTGATTAGTAACTGCTCAGTAATGCACGTGTAGACACAGCCTGGCAGCAAATTTACCACCAGGTCTGCCTGGCCACTAGGGGGCCAGCCTGGGGCCAGCCCCAGGGCTACAGCTTAGGAGACTCTCCTGCTCCAGGGCTGTGCTGCCTCTATGGCAGCCCCTGTCTGCAGGCTATAAAAGCCTGCAGACATTTTGTGCTCTGGGGTGCACACACCAGAGAACCTGAGGGCACTGCAGGTTCTGTGTATCCCCCTGGGCAGGCCACAGCCCTGCTGTGCCTGCCTGGTAATACTCCAGCAGTGTTGCTAGCCACTGCTGTGCTGCATGGCAGGAAGGCAGTGCCATCAGGGCCAGCAGCCTGGTGAAGGCTGGTGCAGTCCCTGCCAAGCCCTGTCAGCCCCCCAGGGCTGCCTGCAGGCTGCTTTTGGCAGCAGGGCCAGCACCTCCTGCCTGCTGCATGCCCCCAGAAACATGCCCTGTGTCTGCAGATGCTACACAGAGGTAGGACACAGCATAAAACTTCATTGAGCAGTCCATACCCCCATAGCTAGCATGGGTCTCTCACACCCTGAGGAAAGTGACAATGCCAGCAGCAATGTCCTCTTTGGCAGCAAGGGGCAGGGGTGTGTAACACTGCCACAGGCAGCCCTTCAGATGGTGGCAGAGGTTGCAGGGTAGCCTGGGCTTGTCTCCACACTGTCATAGCTCGCAATCCCATACCAGGAGCACAAGTGTGCCTGTGCCACAATGAGGATCATCATCAGCAGGGCATAGTGGGTCAGGCCCCCCACAGCCTGCACAAACAGCTCATCGTGCACTGCCTGGGACACACACAGCAGGGGCACACTTGGGGCACAGTGGTGGTGCAGTGGAGGGCTGGCCCTGGAGCACCTCCCTGGAAAGGCCCCCAGGGGGTGGGCAGCTCCTCATCTCAGTTGTCTGGGAGCCACATATGCCCCGAGCCCAGGTGCCATGGGTTGGGCAGCAGTGCAGTAGAGTGGGTAGCCTGCAAGGGGAAGGGAAAGTGGAGTATGGATCTGTGGCAGCAGGTGCTGCCAGGACCCTGGCTTGTCCCACCCTGAGAATGGGCTGGGGGAGGCAGGCTGCCTGCAGCCAGCACCCAAAGGCCCACCTGACCCAGGGGAGAGCACAGGGATGGGAGGCTTGGTTGACAGCTGCTTGGGTCTGGGTCTGCCCAGCCAACTTACCATGGTCCCTAGACACTCATGCATGGCCAACCCTGATCTGAGACCAGGCAGCATATGGCTCCTGGTACAGAGCATCTTATCTTTGAAATGTTGAAAACTCTCACAAAAGGCTTCTGTCTCATAGCTCTGCAGGTCCAGCATCTGAACATGGGGAAGAGGCCTCAGTGGCCAGTGGGGATGCCAGCTCAGGGATGCTACCTACCACTCTCAGGGCCTTCTGAATGCACTGGCTGTGCCAGAGGTGCACGCAGGACCAGACCCTCCTCCTCCAGCGGCTGCTGGCAGTGACAGAAGAGTGGAAAGAGACCATATGGGCCTAGCAGGAAGAGGACTTGGCCCAGGAGGAGAGCTAGTGGGAAAAGGACTTGGCCCACCAGGAGAGGTGGCAGGTGGAGGACATTACCCAGGAGGAGGCATTTTGGGTCAAGCTCCTGGCCCTGGACTAGGAACGGATCTAGGTCCTGCAGGGCCAAAACATCATCCTAGGCCAGGCCATGCAGGCCATGGATGATGACTGTTGGGTCCTAGACGCTCTTTTGGGCTTCGCAGTCTCATTTGTGCCTGCTGCTGCTTGACCTCTGGCCCTAGCCCCACAGGCCCCCTGACAGCTGCCTGGGCCTAGGAGGAGGTCCTCCCACTGCCAGGACCCCCTGCTCTGGTCCCCAGCTTGGGTCTGCTACCACCTAGCCCCCTCACCTGGGCCCAGGCTTGCCGCTTACCCCGGTTCCATATGGGCACAGAGCCAAAGCAGCTAGCAGTGGGGACTGGACCCCACACCAACTCTGTTGGTCATGAATAGTCTCTGGAAGAGGGGGAGCCACCCGCACTGGAGGACCAGCAGCCACCATCATCCCAGAGTGAGTCCTCCTCCCACCACACATGCCACGATGTGCACATCCATGATGGAACAGCCCACATCTGGGATGCTGGCCGCCTGCCCCTGGACTCTGCCTTCTAGGTGCCACCACCTCATAGCCCCCCACTCTGGGACACCAAAATACCCCACTTTTTATATAGTTCGCACAGAGAAGAGGGTTTTTTATTGTTGGTGGGTGGGGTGGGTGGTGGAGGGCCTCTGTTTGTTGGGGAGGGAGGGGGAGAGGGCACTGTATGTTGAGAGGGGAGGCGTGTGGGGTGTATGATGTGAGGGGAATAAAGAGTTGTTGTTCAGACATGTTTCTGACATAAAAGTGGTGCTGGGTGTGGGCAGGGAGTTGAGGGTGCATGGGCAGTGGGGCTAGAGTGGGGAGTGCAGGAGGAGGAGATCAGCTAGAGCCTTCCACTCCTGGTGCCCTGGCCCCCACTGGTGGGTGTATGGCTCTCCTGTTGCCTTAGCTGGGAGGACCCACTGCTGCTGCTGCCACTGCCACTGCCACCACAGGTGGTACTCCCACTGCCAGGCCACCTCCACCCATCATGCTTCCTCCATCCAGGCCTCATGGAACAGCTTTCCCCAGGCCTTGAAAATATTATGCAGCACACAGGATGTGATGATGACTCAGGGAACATTTTCCTCAGCCGCCTCCAGGCAGGTGGTAAGGGAGTGCCAGCTGCCTCTGGGGCGGCTGAAGGTATACTTGACCAGGGTGTGGGTCTGGCCCAGGTGCAGGTCTGGCCCAGGGAGGGGCATGCACAAACCAGGATCATAGGCTGGCACTTGAATGATTGGCTGCCCAGAATGGTAGGTAAGTACCAATCTGTCTGTTCTGTGATGAGGAAGGGGCTGTGGGGGGCAGATCAAGGCCCCTGTGGTGAGGGAGGGAGCAGGGCACAGGCAGGGACAGGTGCTGTGGTGAATGGGGCTCCAGCCAGGCTGGGTCATCGGACAATTGGAGCCTGGGTGGCTCATGCAGGGGCAGGGGGGCTTCCACCACTGTGCACACCCTGGCGGGGGCCCAGGGGAAATGTACCCCCCAATCTGTATGTGGGGCAGAGGCGGGTGCTGCTGTGTGCTGGGCTTTGTGAGCCACTGCAGCTGCCTTGGGAACTGTGTGACTCCACACACGTCCCCCCACTGGGCCGTGCTGCGCCCCCTGCCTGCCTGGCAGTAGGGTGCACATAGCATAATGCAGCTCCAGAGGGTAGCAACAGCTATGTTGAAAGAGTCATGAAAATATATGAAAGAGTCATGAACAAACTTTAAAAATGGATTTTCCTTTAAAGAAGAAAATTGTGGGAAACAGTGGCTTTTTCCTTGCAGGATGGCAGAGTTACAGCCTGTGAGGGGCTCCTTGGGGACCTTCCTGCTCCACACACCCACCTCCTACCCCACACTGGGGGACTGGGGCCTGGGGGTTGGGGACAGCGGATCAGGAGTGAGGAGCACTGGGTCGGGACTGGCCGTTGTTATTTACAAATATGTCCTGGTAGAAAAAGGTTGAGAACCACTGCTCTAAGCCATGTGCTGTGTTGCACTGCTACACACCTGTTATTTTTGGCTGGCAGAATGTAGAAAAAAGGATTTTTTCCAGAGTCATGGCTGAATGTCCCATATAGTAAATATTTCTGGAAACACAGTGTGTCCAGGAAGTATGGCATCCTATGAGATGGCCTATGTGAGGCAGCAGGACTTTCCTGGTTTACCAGGACAGCAACAAGGCTAGGTCCCAGGTTAGTGGCAAGACTTCTTTATTGTAAATTGTTCTTCATATAAGTTTCTGTAAATAATAAAGTGTTTTTTCCACACCACAAGCCTCATCAAAATACTACTGACTGCATCCAGCAGCTCACTTGCCCTGAGCCAGTTCAGTGCTGCTTCAGGCACAAGTTACAGTGCTCAGTCAATAGCTACAGCTGTGCAAGAGTTAATAAAGGGCTTCTGGTTCTTGGGGTCATAGAGAAGTGGCAGCCACCTTGCAGCCATTAGAGTATAGTGTCCGCATACTTCTGCTCTTCCCTTTTTTCCAGTGAAGAAAAATCAGTTTCTGTGTTTATGACACACTTCCCAATTTTGGAAGAGACATTTTTTGGGGGGGAAAGGTATACATGGTACGCAAGTAAATATGGTACATTTGTGTTGCCATGCTGTTAACCTCCATACCTCTGCGGAAATAGGTAAGCACCTGAAGGGTGGTTCCAAAGAGGATGGAGCTAGGCTGATGAGTGGTGGAAGATAACAGAACAAGGAGCAAAGATCTGAAGTCGCGGCAAGGGAAGTTTAGGTTAGATATTAGGAAACAGGTTACCCAGAGAGGTTGTGGAGTCTCCATCCTTGGAGGTTTTTAACATCCCAGCCTTGGATGGGATAATGTAGTTGGGGATAGTCTTACTTTGAGCAGGGGGTGCCTCCTGAATCAGGGGGGACAGTCAGCAACCGGGCGGGGGTCCCCTGTGAGTGATCCTGCAGGCTGGTGGGGTTCCCCCAAGGCCAATCCTGCCAACCTACAACTGGCAATCCATGCACACCGCTGGCACTTATGGGTTGGCAGGATCGCCCGCGGGCGGACCACTTGTCCTGGAGCGCTCCCTGGCTGGCACTGTCAGGGTGGGGCACCAGCGCTCTCGCCTGCCCCCCTTGCCCAGGAACACAGGCTGTCAGGGGGTGCACCAATGTTCTCATGGGTGCACATGCACCCCTGTGCACCCACTATGCATCACCACTGGGGTGTTGGACTAGACCATCTCCTGAGGTCCTTTCCAATCCTCATTTTCTATGATTCTATAAGTGTACTCTAGACCTACTATTATCTAAAAAAGAGGCTAAGTCTTGTCTTCAAAGAACTGAAACTCAAGCAAATAACAGTAGTATTGTCAGTATATCCATGAAGATGCACAACTGTGGCTTGACCACCAAATGTATGTGAACATTTGGCATTGCTTTCCTGGTGATTTTCTACAATTTGAAAATAAAGAAATTCAACCCAGTCCCCCATCCCCACCTCACTCAGATCTGAAGCTACTGTGGTTAGCATTTGCTATGTGTTTATATCCAATTGTCTAAATGAGTTTCCTGATACTGGATCCTAATCAAAAATGAATGTTCAATAATGTTTCTATTCTAGCAAGAGAAATGGATCATGAGTGAAGAAAATAGGCTGGAGAACTCTTTCAGAAGTTCTAATTTAAGTGGTGCTTGAGGTGTAAGTCAGTTTACAATTGTAAGTGCACCAGCTGCAAAAGGCTGCCACCAGCTCATACCCCATGTTCCTAAGGGGAAAGCTGATGTGAGACTGATGGTCTAATATTTCTATTTTTAGTATTTTCTGCATTGGTCAATTTTGATCATCGTCCAGAGTCATGTTGCAAAAGCATGTTGATTATTCACATATTGTAGAACTATGAGATATAATAGCTTTGGACTCCATTGTTTGTCAACGAAGGTCTCAAAGGAGAAACAAGGACCAAAAATAATATGTAGGAAGTCTAGCAGTTTGAGAGTCTTCATAAATACAAGGAAGTGAAATTGTGAGGCAGACAGCTAAAAAATATCTAGTATGCTATGCAGCCTCCAGTGATTTCATAGTAGGATAATGTCTATACTCTCATTATTAAGCCTAATTTTTCAACTTTCTCAAGGAAGAAAAGTTGCTTTCCCTTTACAATTTCTCATTTCTTACATCTAGCCAGAGGAGGATTTTTGTATGTGCAAAGTCTGAAGTTAATCTTGACAAGGAGTCTTTGAGATATGAGGCTGAAAAAATTAGAAGCATGTTTTAAAGTGTTTTTTTGGAGTATCCTATCTCAAAACTAGGCTAGGTGTGGTGACTTTGCATGTAATTATGTAGTTTCGTCTCTGAAAGCTTTTATTCTCTCTGAATATTTTAACGTGGAGCTGCGTTAATTTTTAGAGTAATCCACTATTATAATTTGAACTGGTACAAATGCTTTTTGCTCTGGGCAGAACTTTTCATCTGTTGCATGTCAGTAATAATCCAAGTGTTCATTTCAACAATGATAGGTTCTAGCATGATAGGGAGGATTTTTTTTCTAGAAGAGGGCAGGCTGAGAAACTCTTTGGAGCATATAACATAAAGAGAAGTGAAAGGACAGTTTTGGGTAAGTTCTGAGGAAGGGAAGACCTATGGGTGGCATAAGGAGACCAGATACAGAGGTATAAATAGCTTCTTTTTTTCCTCTAATTGCTAATTAACTAGGCTTGTGGATTAGTATATGCATGGTCACCATTGCCATAGTACCTTATCCTACAGGGTTGTTGGAAGAATAAAGTCCATACCTATATATATATATTTGTCTGCCACATGCTTCCAGGTTCCAGAACTAGGAATGCTTGGAATAAACACTATTTAAACCCCCATATTCAGATCTACATCTCTACTCAGAGGTGTCTGGAATTGGGGTTTGGCTCCTCACAATGCGAGTAGCCATCAAATCCAGTTAAGGCTACATATGAATGGTCCAGTTAATCAAAGACAGTTGACTCTGGCACAGCTGTAGTTGGAACACCACCAGAACTTCAGTTTTTGTGGGCCAGAAACATAAAAGATATGTCTATGTGAGACACTTTACTGCGCAGTAGACTAATCTACTGCACAGTAAATCATCACTGCCTGTATAGGTGTAGCATTTACTGTGCAGTAAATTAGTCTACTGTACAGTTGGCTGCTACCTGTAGATACAAATAGCAGATTACCCACACAGCAGCTACTCTGCAGTAGCCCGGGTCCACCCAGGCAGCAGGGGGCAGGGGACCTGTCCCCTCCCCCAAGCAGCTATTTCCCAGCCCTATAGATCAGGGCACAGGGCTGGGAAACCACTGCTCGAAGCAGGGGACAGCTCTCCCCACCCCCTGAAGCCCAGGCCTGACCCCAGTGCCCCCTGCTAACTGGGGGCTGGCACTGGGGGTAGCGTGGAGCTCCCCCTGGCTGCTGTAGGGGGCAGAGCAGAGCAGGAGTAGCCCTGCACTGAATTGCTCCCATTGGGAGCAAAATTGCACTGAATTGCTCCCATTGGGAGCAAATTTGCTCCCAATGGGCACAAGTCTTGACATGCTCCCAGGAAAATCTTACAGCAACTTATTGTACTGTACAGTAAGCTTACAGCATATTAATAGCATGTGTAGGTATGCCCAAACAGCAGAAATAATCTCTCACAAAATCCTATTCTCATGAAGCAAGAGCAGTGGTTGGAGCCTAACCAGTTGAGCAAAGGTTCAGCTAGGTCTGAAACATCAAACACACAAAAGAATTGAATTGCAACTCTAATGTCTTTTGGGTTTTCACATGAGAAAGTGTCATGCACAGCAATCTATTTCAAAGTAAACTCGAATGGATTAAGCCATACCAAACCCTAACCTGCAGCTAGACCTTGTTTTACCTTTAGGAAAAATAGTAGATGCAAGCGTGCCAACAAACAAATAAATAAATAAATACATGCATTCTCATCAGCACATGAGAGTGAAATGGAAATCCCTCCTACTGCAGCTCTCACAGTCCTTCAGCTCTGGAAATTGTCACTTCTTTCACATCACTGTGATTTTGCAAGGGTGGACAGTCTCTTTTTACAGTGACCAAAATATAGAACAGTCCAGCTGCAGGCAGCAGGCATATACAATCTTTCCAGTCAAGCACCTTCATCCTACAACCCATTCATCCTTCCCCTTCTAAAAGCTGATAATGTACTGAATCACAGACACAAAAGATCTATTGGGTCACCTAATGGATTCCTCCAGGGAGAGGTGCAGAATTTGACCCTAGCGTGCATCTATCTCTGCCTGTCTGTAGTATTTCTAGAGTATTCATTATCATAATATGTGAATGCTGGCTGTTAGCACTTTGCCTTCACTCTGGTTCAGATTCTAGAATTTCCCCCATTCCCTTTGAAAGACCATTTCAAAACCCAATAGTGAAGCCACACTCTACTCCAGAGACCTGGGCTTTTGCTTATTGTGGCCACACAGTCTCTTTGAGTCCTTGTGAAAGACATTGCCCTATTGTGCTTACCTACTTACTGTGACGCTTAGGGATGAAAAGTGGAATATAAGTGCAAAGAGTGAAACACATTCATTCTTATTTTATTAACAGAGCTCACTGTCAGGAAGATTTTCATTTTAGTCTCCATTTCCTACACTTGCTCCTAGTTGTACTGATTTATTTAACCCTCACTATTCCCTCTCCCATCTTGGTGATACTCAGACACTTGTAGACTGCTTCCTTGGCCCCTGTCCTCTTAGGGCCTTGTTACACAATAACTTTGAGTGGTTCCTAGAGCTCTTAACCCCTGGACTGTCCACAAATTAACACTTTCAAGTGGTTTTAAACCCTTGTTATGCAGCTCAAAGTTATGCTACTCCAGGACAGGATTCTCTCTGATCTGCACTGCCCAGCTCTTTTTCCATTAAGGTGTAGCCACTCCCCACAGATGTGCTTCCCAAGCTGAAGTTCTCCAGTAATCTAGGATTTCTCACACCCCAGCCCATGAGCAGGGATAGAAGCCTGTCCTGGGTCACCAGCCCTGTAGTGGCAACTCACAGCTACAGCTCCTAGTCCTGCCCCTGCTCACCAGGCCTCTAGAGGGAAGTCACAGCCATGCAGGTGAGAGACAGAGGTTTCTAGACTAAGGGTGTGACTGCTTCTAACTCCAAGCTAGCACTAACACTCATCAATATTTGTGTGGCTCACAGCATAAGGTATAACAAGGCCCTTAGTCATTGCTTCGCTGCTCCTTTCTCCTACAGGACATGGGGATTTGGGGAGGAGGAGAAAACGTTCTTCATAAAACAGAGCTTCTCAGGCACAGTGAGAACAAGCTAGCTAGAACACTGCTGCTAAAGTAAAACTACTTAACTAGATTTACTCATTAGGTGGGATGAAAGGCAACAGCAGCTTCACAATGTTCAGCCCAGTCTATAGCTATGATGAGAGCAGCTGGTAGGCCTGTCAGGGTGAGTGTTAATAATTATGTGGTGGAGGATGCAGGGAGGGGTGGGTATTCTGTTGGGGAGGAGCTGCGTGTAGAGTAGTATGTTTGTGCTAGGGAGAGGTGGGTGGGGAGTAGTTATTCCGTGGTGAAGAGAAGACAAGTAGGAGCTGGCTTCCATCAAGCTGTTAGGGGCAGACTGCCCTATATCACTGGGTTTAGTGTTGCTCCATCACATACAGTTGAGAGCAGAAAGGACCCCTCGCTCCTGGCCAACAGCCACAGCAAGTCTCCTAGAACTGCTCACTTCTGTGCCCTGTGCCTGCCTAAGCTATTCAGTATTTGTTATCCAAGGCCAGTGGCAGCTCATTTGGCTCCTTTGCCCTCTGCTTTTCAGAGATGAGGATGAGCAAGGAGATTAAATATTTAAAAGGCCAACACAGCCCTACAGAAGCTGTCTCAGCGGATGACAAAGGCCAGAGCTGCCACTAAAAGCAGGTGCCTTAGGCCTAGCTGTGTGTACCTGTGTGGCCTAGCTCAATGTTAGTGTGGATTCCCTTTGCCCCCAGGGAAGGTACCTCATACCGGGGCGCATGTGAGTTCTGGCTCTCCACTTTGTGCCCAATCTGCAGAGGATGGGACTCTGATCCAACCCCCTCCCCCCCAGCTGTGGAGACTCAACTTTCTCTTGTCAGTCTCCCAGGGCCAAGCCAGGGGGTGTTCAAAGGTGACCCAGCAAGCTGAATCCCAGGCCGGGCCTTTGCATAGGTGGCAGCCACGACAGAGCCCACCAGGTGCATGTTCTCTCTAGGCCTCCCACCTAGGATGGTGACAGATGGCACATGCAAACTGGAGCCCTACTAGTTCCTATGAGAGGGTAGGTAAGAAGAGAGGGGGAGAATATTTGGTTTGCCTAGGCAGTGCATTTTATAATCTGTCTGGAGAAGCCGAGGATGCTCCTTTGTCCGAGAGGCAAGTGCTTTCCTCCTGCCAGCCTGTCTGATGATGGAATAAAGGGGCTCTTGGAGCAGAAACCACATCTACTCCTGCATTTGTACAGCCCCTAGCACAGGAGGGCCTCTGGTGCTATTCAGGTCCCAGCTACTCCCACAACATCAACAGTAATAGCCATAATGAGAAATATCAAGCAAGCAGGCAGGCCCCTGTTCCCTATTAGGATTCAGTGCAGGCAGCATGGCTGGGATAAACCAGCTCGCCTGCCTTCCCTCTCCCCAACCTCTTTCAGGTGACGTCATAGTGGGGGGAGATGGGGGGAGACTCCAGAATCATCCTCCCCCTCCTCACTGCAGGGGCTGGACCTGGACAGACCCAGTGAACACCACCACCCCCGCTTCTGCAGTGAGGGGGAGGAAAACAAGGGGGGTTTCTTCTGTGCTATCCCCTCCCACACAAGAAGAGAGAGAGAGAGAGAGAGAATCTTCCACAGCAGAATATGTTCACACTTTTTCCCCCCTCCCGTCTGTCTCCTGGATCTCTGCAGACCTCCTACTCCCCCCTCAAATTGTGCATCACTCAGAAACCCCTGAATAGCCTCAGCTGGAACAAAGCTATCAGTGCCTCTCTAGCCATTCCTGTTGCACTGCAACAGGATGGATGGATGGATGGAGAGAGAGAGAGCAAATACATCCCTCATTTGATTTACAAGTATTATACAAAATGATTTGGTATCTCATAGCTGAAACTCATTCAGTGCCCATCATATGACCACACTGTAAAAAAAAATCTTGCACCCTTTGTGCTAGCTGCCTGCAAACTGTCCCCCCTGCCCTGCATATGCATGATACAATTAACTCTCTATTTATATTTTCCTAATCTATTTTCCAAATGCCTCCCCACTCTCCATGCTAATGTGCATTATATAACCAGCCAGCAATACAGCTGCATGGGTTCAGACAGCACGGTGCATGTGCCCTATAATACAGGGCTGGAAAAAGAGAGAGAGAAAAAGAGAGAGAGAGAGAGAGATTCTGTGTAGCAAATCATCTGGAGAGATAGTGCCAACATAAAAAAGGAGGGGGTAGACCTGCAGTCTGCTGCCCACTCCTTGGCAGTGTCCTGGGTGAAAGCAATGTCATCAATAAAGAGCTGGCTACTGCAATGCAAACCTGATAGCAATAATAACACGAATAATAACAACAAGAATCAACCAAGGGGGGTGTGGAAATCAGAGGAAAAGAGGCAAGCAGAGATGCTTGCAGTAGTAGCAGGCTGGTAGGAGTCAAAATGATTTGTCTCTTGCATTGGAGGAAACTGGATGTCTGCAGTGGCAGAGCAAGTGTGCAGCATTCACACACGCGCGCGCGCGCCAGCGTGTGCCCTCAAGTGGGAGGCTAGAGACTGGCCGCAGCTGTTTGGTGGGAAGGGAGGGAGACACACGGATTAGCAAGAGGCTGCTTTGCTTTTCAGGCGCTTGCTGCAGCCCCTGGCAGTAGGCACCTGCTCAGGAGGAGGACAGGAGGGCTCCCTGGGCCCGCTCCTGGGGGTGGCCTTTATCTGGCCCTTGCCTGGTCCCACTGAAGTCCTGCAGGGTCACTCCAGCGATCAGCCCCTCGCGTGGGGTGGGCTGGGTGGGAACATGCTGGGGGATGGGGGGGGGAGAGATTTCACTGCAATTCATGGCAGAGAGCTGGCTAAATCCAGTCTGCGATGCCTATAAATGGCGTTTCTCTTCTAAGGTGCACATTAAAAAAAAATCAGTCAGTGTCATCCCCCACGTCAGGGCTGGTCGTGGGCGTGAAGCTGTTCTTCCTCCGCCCCCTCCTAATGGAGTGAACCATTCCCAGCTATTCCTGCCCTCTCTCTCTCTTTCTCTCTCTCTCTTTCTCCTTCTTCTTCTTCTCTCTCTCTCCCCCTTGGCTGCAAAGTCTCCGCTGCTGGGAACTTGTTGGCAATGCCTATTTTTCGGCTTTCCCCCACGATTTCCAAAGTAACTATTTAAAGATCTGCAGTCGCAAATGGTTTTACTAAATGTAGGATGGGACTTAAGTTGAACGGCAGATATATTTCTCTGATCCTCGCTGTGCAGATAGGTAAGTGGACTGCCAATTTCGCCATCCACTTGTACCCCCCCTTAAACCCCCCAGTAGATGGTTGCAGGAAGGGGCTCAAGGACCCCCAAGTGCTGGGGTGATGCGCGCAGATGGGACCGTGCGATGGAGACTCTTTCTGGCTCTGTCCTGGGCTGGTGTTTTAATGGCATTTGCAAGAGGTCAAGAAGAAAATCGGGGATGAATTCGTATTCGTCTTGAGCCACCCTTGTTCTTCCTGAGCCAGGAGGGGGAAAAATGCTCATGAATTGCTATTTATTTGGAGGGGGGTGTTTTTGGCTTTTTCCCCCTCTTTTTTTCTCTCCTCCCCTAGGGGAAAAAATTGCTTTTATATATTTGTCTCGGACTATCCAGTGCATCCTTTGCCATTGCCAAATCCGTGGCTCCGGGACTAAGACGTGTTTTCTCCCTCCCCAGAGGGGCAAAGAGAAAAACTGGCATAAAATGGATAAAGAGAGATCTAGCTGCAAAGTTTATTTCGCAGG
>NW_005842136.1:1129368-1131154 GCF_000455745.1 Alligator sinensis | reverse complement strand
AGAGTGTATGTGGGGGAGGGGGGGATAGATCAGAGGTTGGGACTGCTGCATTTTTGGGGGAACTTTAAAGCGCTTCCCACTGCAGGGAAGCGTAACAACAAACCAAATCAGGATCCCCAAAAAGAGAGAAAGAAATGCAGCTTTGAAAAAGATGTAAAACCATCTAAATTTTGGTGCCCGAATATTATCTTTTGTGCTAACAGACCCTCTAGCAGTTATTAAAGCACGGGTCCAAAATGCCTGGACATTAGGAGATAGTTACTGAAAATAGCCTAGGTTTCCCTCCACCGGGTGTGTGTGTTTAATGTGTGTGTGTGTGTGTGTGTGTGTATGTATGTGTGCTCTTTGCTAGTGTGTGTATATGTGTATATATATGTATGTGTGCTCTTTGCTTGTGTGTGAGAGAGAGAGCAAGAGAGCGAGCGTGTGTGTTCATCGCTATTGTTGTTCAGGATTTGGTTGGTACTGTTTCTCCCCCTGATTTTATTTTCAGGTCGATGCCGTTCCTTTCTGGCTATAGCATTTTTTGGAGGTACAAATAGGCAGCAGCTTCCAGTAGGAAACATCCTTGGATACTGCAGAGGAAAATATGAACTAAACCAAAACGAAAAAAAAAGTCCTTAGCCTGATCCAAAATTGGGTTTTGATTAGGAAATAATTAAAAGATATTGGCAGGTTAAAAGAGGTCGGCTGGGGTGGGGGGAGGGGAGGGGGAATATCCTGCATAGGAATTTTGCCATAAGACCAATCAATGCTCAGCCTTGCTAGGTCGAGAGCATTTCGGCCGCGAGCTCTCTTCGCCAAGCGATGTCTGCAGCATTTTGGAAGAGCTAAATCGCTCTCTCCCCCTCTATATATAAAGAAAAAACGTGGCTTTTTCGATTTACACACAAAAAAAAAAAAAAAAAAAAAAATGGATGTGACCTTTGGAAGCTGTGGGTGGAATTTGCAAAAGGCTAAATGGTTGCTGGACCCTTTGGAAAGGCGGTTTTCTGAGGCGATCCTGAGAGCTAGGTTTGCTTTGGCGTTGTGCTGTCTATATGGCAGGAGCGGTCACTCCCACTCCGGCCCGATCTAAAACCCCAGATCGCTGCTCTCCCGGGGTGGGGATGGAAACGACGGCGGGGGTGTGTGTGTGTGTGTGTGTGTGTGTGTGTGTGTGTTATCTTGGGATCTTCAGCATTGTTGCTGGAGGCAGAGAAGGTCCCGGGACTGGGCAGTGGCGCATCGGCGGTAGGGATTGCTCCTGTCCAGCTGTCTCGGGCTAGCCCGTGCCCCTCCTGCGGGGTACGTGTGCCGGGAAGGGGCTGGGGGCGAAAGCTGGAGAGGCCGGGACAAGGCTGGAAGGAGACAAGCAGCAGGAAGGTGGGCAGGGAAGGAGCGATCCCCCCTGCCTGGGGCACACGAGAAAATCCCCGCTTCCCTCCTGGGGAGACACGCGTGCGCAGGCCTAGGGCACGAGGCTCCGGGGGCAGCTTGCTCCAGGCCGGATCCTAAATGCGGGACTGGGGTTGCACCCTTGGGTTTGCTGCTTTTTGGAGTGGGGGGATTGGGCTGCCCCATGCCCCTCGTGCGTCTTTGCCTTGTTGCGCCTCAATGTCTGGAGCCCCCGATGTGCGGGCAGGAGCTGGGGGAGGGAGAGGAGGGAGGTGGGTCCTAAGCCAGGTTAGTGATGAAGCAAATGGGGAGGGGGAGACAGCCCTGGGATCGGGGCGTTTTTTGCTGGGCAAGGGGAGCGCCTGCAACCAGCCCCAGACGCGTTTGCAGGGATCTCCGGGTAGGACCC
>NW_005842136.1:1126778-1129333 GCF_000455745.1 Alligator sinensis | reverse complement strand
GTGTGTGTGTGTGTGTGTGTGTGTGTGTGTGTGTGTGTGTGTGTGTGTGGCGGTGGGATACACACACACGCACGCACGCTGACAGCTCCGGGTTCTGCTACTCAGGATCAAGCCAGGGATCAATTAAACCAACAAGCCTCTAATTCCCTTTCATTTGCCGCGGGATTGATAGGGATAAATAGCCCGTCTGCTAGCGGGTCCTAGCCAGGCGGCCAGAGATGTGTATCTGATGCCTGGGGAGGGAGGAAGAAAAGGAGCTGGATGTCTTTCTTTCTAAATGCAATCCATGTATTTGGTGGGGGACAAGGCAGGGGGAGCGAGACAGGGATACCACCCCCCCACCCCGTCCCCTCCCCCGGGCCCTGCAGCAGGAGGGGCTGGCCCAGCTCTGAGCATCCTCTGGAGCATCCTTTGCCCCCAGGACCCGGGCCGGCCGGCTCTTCTCGGGCCAGCTCAGCACACAGCGTCGGTGTCCCGCCAGGAGGAGGGCCCTGCCCGGCTGGCCCCGGCTGCCGGCTCTGGGGCAGGGCGTGGCGCATCGGCGCAGGCGGGGTGACGCGAGGTGAAGGCGCTTTCCCTGCATCTCCCCGTCCCTGCAGCCGTCCCCATGGACGTGTCAGGGGGCGGCCCGCGGGCCCCTGCTCACCCAGCCCAGCAGCCACTGAAGGATGACACCCGAGAGACGGTCTCATACTCGCTCTCTTGCTGTCTCTCTCTCACACACACACACGCACACACACACACACACACACACAGGCAGAGATGTACCTCTCACACGTGCCAGCGTGGATCTCACACACGCGCACACAGAGGCAGAGCAGTGCCTATCACGTACCAGCGTGGATTACACACACACACACACACACACACAAACACACACACGCACGCAAAGATGTACCTCTCACATACCTGCATGGATCACACACACATACACACACACATACACAGAAGCAGATTCACGTCTTCCACACGCACAAGAGTGGATGAGACACTGCGGGGCACGTCCATTTCAAAAAGGACTGGTGGGTGTGATGAGTCCCACTAGTTAGCCACGGGCCAGCATGGGGCGTGGGAAGGGGGAAGCCGGCGTGGGAGGAATGGTTTCCTTCTCCTGCTGATCGCCGAGGTGAAACCAACACGGGAGTCGCTTCGGTTTTAGCCTCTTGGTGTGGTCGGTTTTGCCTTGGGTTTTGTTCCTGGTTGTTGTCATTATGATTTATTATTATTACTATTATTATTATTAGTTAGTGTTGTGCGTTTTGGTTTTGTTGAAGGGCTTCTGATTTGGTTTGGTTTGCTGGGTGTTTCTTCATCTCAGAATTATTCTGTTTTCCTGTATGCCAGGTAGCAGAGAGCTACCGCTCTGCGAGTGTGTGTGTGTGTGTGTGTGTGTGTGTGTGTGTGTGTGTGTGTGTGTGTGTGTGTGTGTGCGTGCGTGCGCGCGCATACGTTGAAATGGAGCTGGTGTGTACACACGTTGAAACGGAGCTGGTGCTTTTCTGGTCGAAGGCAAAATTTTAGAGCCACGAATCTCGGGAAAGGACAGAATCGAATTGAAATTGGCTAAAAGCAAAATAAAACAATGCAACAGTAGCTGTGAAGACATTGGCGGGGGGGGAACAGCTGGGGGGAAGTCACAAGCCCTCTCCGGGAAGGTTTTTCAATGGGTCATTCGCAGATCAGGTTTTCCCCATTCATAAATGGCAGTGTGTATAGCTATATCTATACATACATATAGGTACACACACACACGCATGCACACGCACACACACACACACACACACACACATATATCCCAGCTGCTGTTTCAATGTGTTAACTGTGCACAAACACACATACATGCGCGCACACATATACATGCACATATCCCAGTGTTAAGCTGCATATGTGCACACATACACACACACACACATATATATGTATGTGTGTGTGTGTATATATATATGTATACACACACATATCTATCTATCTATCTATCTATCTAGATATATATACACGCGTATATATGTATGCACACACGTACTTATATATCCTGGCCCCTATTTCCATGTGTTAAACTGCATATGTGTTTATACACACGCACAGAGACACACATGTACATATACACACCCACAGATGTACACACACACGTACGTATATATCCGGCCGCTGTTTCAGTGCGTTGAGTTGTGTGCGTGCCCGGCATGAGCGATGCTGGAGCTGCAGGGAAGGCCGCGCGGGGATGACACCTGGTGGCGCGGGCAGGGCGGGCCGGGCAGGGCAGGGCAGGGCAGGGCCGGGCCGGCCGAGGGCCCGCGGGCTGACAGGCGCTGCTCTCTTCCCCAGCGTACCTGGTGCAGGCGGTGAGAGCAGCGGGGAAGTGCGATGCGGTCTTTAGGGGCTTCTCCAACTGTTTGCTCAGGCTGGGAGACAACATGGCCAACTACCCGCAGGACCTGGATGACAAGAGAAACCTCCAGACCATCTGCTCGTAGGTTTCCCCTTTCCTCGCTTTCCCGCGGCGGGGCGGGTGGGCACTGGGGGGGGGGGGGGGGTTCTCCGCCCCGGGGGGGGGG
>NW_005842136.1:1119647-1126501 GCF_000455745.1 Alligator sinensis | reverse complement strand
CGGGATCCCTCTTCCGAGCTCGTTCGGATCCATTGGGTTTTGCAAACCTTGGTAGAAAAGCGCCTCTCCGGGCTGGTGGATGGGATTTGAGGCCGATCCCCTGCACACTCGGAGCCCACCCCGCATCGAGATCAGCCGGCAGGGGAGGGGGAGAGCCGGCTGCCAGACAAGCCAGGCGGGGCTTTGCCTGGGGACAGGGAATTATGAAGGATTTCACCGCCCCTTACTGCATATCGCCCGGGGATCTGGGAAGGCTGCGGGGCAGATCCCGGCAAGAATCCAGGGCGGGCTCCCCGAGTCTGCCCGCGCCCGCAACACTAGCTTCCAGGTGCCTTTGAATCACCAGCCCATGAAATCCGTTGTTTTTTGGCTTGATGCTGAGACAGCCGGAAAAACTGGCTCCTCTTCCGAAGCCCAAACCGTTTCGATATAGGGCAGAGACTTTCTTGGGCAAGTCGGGATGAGGGGGAGGATGATAATAAGGATGATAATAGAAGAACTTCCATCGTTGCGATAGTAACAATAACGACAACGATATCATCAGAGCAATAATTATAGCAATAATAATAACAATAGTAGCAGTAACAGTCATGATAATAGTAATGCTAGCAATAACAATAATGATGATAACAATGTAACAACAGTGATGATGATAGTAATAATAATGATAATACTTACGATTCTGATAATAGTAATAATAACAGTAACAACGACGAGTGTAATTCTAATAAGAACGATGATAATAGTAATAATGACAATGATTATTGTAATATTAGTAATAAAAACAGTTATAATAGCAAAGCTGATAAGAGTAATAATAATGAAAATAGCAATGATGTTGATAATAATAGTAATAATAACAACGATGTCTGGAATAGCCATTATAACAATGAATATTAAAATAATAATAATAATAATAAGGATAATAGCAATGATGATGATAGTAGTAATAATAATGATGATTGTAATAATAGTAATAATAATGATAATAGGTATAATGATAGTAATAACGACCATGGTTGTAATAATAGTCATAATAACAATGATTATGATAATAGTAATAACAAGGATAATGGCAATGATGTTGCTGATAATAATAGTAATAGCAATGATGGTTGTAACAACAGTAATAATAACATAGCAATGCTGATGATAATAGTAATAATAACAATGATGATTGTAATAACAATGATGCCAATAGTAATGGTAATGACAATAGCAATGATGCTGCTGATAATAGTAATAATGATGATTGTAACAATAGTAATAATAATGATAATAGCAGTGATGCTGGTGACAATAATTGTAATAATAAGGGTGATGCTGACGATGAGAATACTAGTAATAATAATAACTAGGAGAGCAAGGTGAATTGCACGGCGCTATTTTTAAATCAAGGTCCCGTGGCCCCGGCCCCGAAGCTGTGGCCCCCCATGGGCCTTGCCATGAATCCCGATCTCGTGTTTGCTGCTCCCCTGCGGTCCTTCAAGCCCAGCCCAGCGCTGTCCTAGTCGGAAGCAACTGAGCTGCTGCAGAGGGACTGGAGCGGGGAGCTGGGGAGCTGTCTCTGAGAAAGGGCTTTGTCCTGGCTACCGCTCGGGATTTAGCTCCTGTGCCAGGCCACCAAAATGGGCCTGGTTTCTTTCAAGAATATTTTTTCCCTTCCCACTCCCCCAGCCTTGACCCTCCCCCTCTCAGTCTGCGTATTGAAAGGAGATCGGGGGGGGGAAGATTTAGTTTTCCCCGGGGAGATGCAATTACAGCAGAAATACTGCAGGAGAGACACACTCTCAGCCTTCTTGGCATCTCCATATCTCATTATTTATTACAAATGTAGCAAACATTGGAGCCTACAACCAGTTTAGAGTGCTCATAAATTGCGAGCCCGCAGCCTGCCTTTAAAAGAGAGGAAGGAAGAAAGGATCAGGCGCCTGGGGGGGGAGAGGTAGCAGAGGACAGTGGCAGAGACCGCAAGGACTTCAGATAACCTGCACCAGGGGCGGAGAAAAATCAGCCGCTCTCCTCTAACCCGAGACGAGGCAGCAGGGATCAATCCCGCGTGCAGGTTATATTTAGCCTCGGGATCTATTTTTGGGCGAGGAAAAACAATGGGGAGGCGTTTGAGGAGCAGCTGAGGAGGCTGCGAAGGAATGAGCAAGCGCTGGTGGGCCGAGGCAGCAGGGGGCTCGTGGGAATCAATGGGGCAGCTCCCCACATTTCCCCGGGCTGGGCGGTCCGAAATAGCCCGGGACCCCGGTGCTCCCGCTCCACGCCCGGGGGCTCGAGCCGCTGCAGCCAAGGGGACCTTTGTCCCTGTCTACAGGGGATCGACCCCTTGGAAAGAGTAACAAAACAAAACAAAAAGGGAAACCGCGTAGGACTACAAGCCCCCCCCAAATAATAACACCGCCAGCACAGTCAGGGCTGCTAGACGCCGGCCATAAGGACTGCAGCCCAGACCCCCTGCCTGAATACAGCTCCGCTGAGGAGAGGAATCCCTCGGGAGGACCTGGCTTTATATATCTCTAGCTATATAGATAGACCTCTCTATATAAATAGATATATATCTATATAAATAGATAATATCGTTGTATAAATAGATATAGCCATATCTATATATTTTTATGTCTATATAGATTTATATCTATCTGTCTAGATATAGATCTAGATATATAGAGATTTAAAGATATAGATAACTCTATATACATAGCTATCTCTATATAAATAGGTATATAGACAGACCTCTCTATATAAATAGATATATAAAAATAGATATAAATCTATATATAGATATAGGTCTATATAGATAGATCCATATCTATATATCTATATGTCTATATAGATTTATGTCTATCTACATATAGATATAGATATATATAGTTATTTATATCTGTCTATCTATCTATCTATGTGCACGGGGACCTCCCCCCTCCCCCCAAAAAACCCTTTCTCTGGAGCTACACACCAGCTTCGGACCCCCCTTGCAAAGCCCCAAAGACCACCCCCCCGCCCCCACATCCTTTCCCCAAGGCAGCTGGGAGTGTTTGTTAGGGTCGCGGAGGAGCTGGGGGAGTTGAGTCCCTGGAGCAGAGAGCAGGGGTAGATCCGGCACTGGCTGCAACCTGTGGCAAAGCCATTGCATTGGGTCCCAGGTGGGAGAAGGGGGGTGGCTCTGTGCTAATGTTGAGGCTCTTGAAGGAGGCCCCCGCTATTCATTCAGAAAGGAGGGGGAGACGCCCCGTGCCTTTCTCTTAATGCGTTGGGTGGGTGTCTCAGCCGGAGCATCCTCCCACGAAGCTCAGCTCCCACCGCTCCCACCCACCAGCTGGATCTGGGCCCGGGAGGGAGGCGGAGCGGGTTGCCAGCGGGGCACGGGGGCTGCCCAGGGTGACTTTGCTCCTAGGTTGTGTGTCTGCTTCTTCCCCAGGTACTGGGATGATTTCCACGCCTGCACCCTCACGGCCCTCACGGATTGCCAGGAAGGAGCGACAGATCTTTGGGAAAAACTGAAGAGGGAGTCCAAAAACCTCGATTTCCAAGGCAGCTTATTTGAACTGTGCGGGGGAAGCAACGGGTCGGCGCCTTCCCTGCTCCTGCCCGCCTTGCCGGTGCTCCTGGTCTCTCTCTCCGCGGCGCTAGTGACCTGGCTGTCCTTCTAGGAGCCCTGGGCAGAGCACACCCCCTTGCACACACACACACACACACACACCCTCTCCACGTGCTGGATTTACAGAGGAGGCGCCCATCCGCCGCGCTGCGGGGACTGTGTGATGCATCTGTGCTGATGAACCACCCATAAAGGACTGTGGCATCGCTCTCTCTCTCCTGCTCTCTCTCTCTCTCTTTCCTCTCTCTCTCGATTTTGTGTTTAATTTGCCAAATGTTACCAAACCGTTGAGCAGCCAACAGCCAAAACCGGACCTCAGCTTTATCCCGTCTTCACATCACAAGAGCAAAACTCCAGCCCTTGGTTGCAAAACAATCTCAGGAACGGCTCTGGGCCACCTAATCTTAATAAATATGAATATATAAATCATCGCGCTAAGGCAGAAGGGGCTCCTCTGAGAATCTGAAAGAGAAATGAAGTGAGGGGGAAACATATATTAATAACCCAGCCAAGAAACCACCACCACCAAGTAACCCAGGCACTGCTGGAAAACCTGCTGGAGAACCTAGATAGATCCCACAGCTGAAGCATATGGTGAATAACTCACAATCTCTCAACTTTTTTTTTTTCCTCCACGGTCGCTTGTTTTTTGGTCCATACCACTGCAAAAAAAAAACTCCAACAAAACAATACTAATAATAAGAAGAATCCTATTAATCATTTTTCCTCACGGGAGGGAAACAAGGAAGAAAGAAATGGCCAGAAAGGAAGGAAAAAGAGATGTCTGCCACTGATGACTGAAAGAATGAATGCTGCTAAGATTGCTGAGTTTAGCTTTACTGCTGTTGTCAAGGCATCTTTCTGAGTTCCCTGCTTTTAATTTGAGTTTTCCCTCCTCTTGTTTTAGATGTTACACATACAGTAAGATACCTGAATATCCGACAGGCTAGATCACAGAAAAGAAAAAGAAAAAGAAATATATATAGGGGGCTTAAATGTAAACCTAAAAAAAATACAGTATAACGATTTTGACAAAAAAAAAGAGCCTTGATTTTAAAAGGAAAAATGTAATTAAAAAAAAAAGGTTTATTATAAAGGTAATTCAGCAAAAAAAGAGAAATTTGCTACAAAGTATAGAAAGAAGTATAAAATAAAAATTATTGTTTGAAATGAGGGTGTCGTTTTATTTACAAAATATGCATGGGCAATATATATTTATGTGTATGTGTATATATAAATATACACATACACATATATAACGTGTGTATATATATATAAACATACACATAGACATACACATATAAATATATATGTATGTGTATATATAAATATACACACATACATATAAATATGTATGTGTGTATATATAAATACACACACATATAAATATATGTATGTGTATATATAAATACACACACATATATAAATACATATGTGTATATATAAATACACACACATATAAATATATGTATGTGTATATATAAATACACACATATATACACACATATGTGTATATATAAATACTAACGCATATATAAATATATGTGTGTATATAAATACACACAGATATAAATATATATGCGTATATATAAATACACACATATAAATAAAGATATATGTGTGTTAAATACACACATATATGTGTGTGTGTATAAATGGACACATATATAAATAAATATATACGTGTGTGTATATATAAATACACACACACACATTTAAATGGACAGGTTTTTAATATACTGGAGCCTAATACAGACTTGACAACTTTAATATCATAGACATTTTGGTGCAAATAAATCTAGAATTGCTAAATTGATTAGCATAGTCGATTTTTATTTTCTTGTATTTGTTGTGGTTCAGTCGTGAGTGATGGAGAGCCAGCCCCTGCAGACCTAGGGAGGTTGCGAGTCTAGGAGGACGGAGTCTGTTTGGTTGAGGACCCCCCAGCCCAAAGGGGCTGGATTCGTTGTGGAGCTGCTGGACCTGGCCGGGAGTGACTGCGGAGCACGGGATTGTGGCCGCATGCGAGGCAGCTGTAGCCCCAGCGCCGGGCTGCGAGGAGCATTTCTGCTGCAGTGGAAGGAAACAAGCAACCACCATTAAGACGTTGCAAAGAGAAGCTGGGATCAGATGAGTCCTTTCATAATTAATAAGACAGCTCAGCTGAACTGGCGAGGGGAGGGTGGGGAGGTATCGATTTGGCAGCCCGAGCTGCTGTAACCCCCGTCTATTTATAGGCTCCTGATAGAGAAGGAAGCATCGAAGAGTAAACACAGCCCTGCTACCTAGGAGCCAGGAGTCCGGTTGACCGGCAGCGGCTCTGCTCCGGGCTGGGACAGGCTTGGACGGCCGCGGAGTAGAGGGGCTGCCGGCTGGCACGTGGCACCGGGCCGGGCTGCTCGCGTTTCTCCTCTCCCAGCCCTGTGCTGCCTGCAATGTAATGTGTAAGCAAGAGCCACTGTACCGGTTCATAAATCAAACAGTGGGTTGCAAGCCGATCTGCATTTCCCAAACGTATTGAATCCCAGCAACAGACGTGCCCCGGGAGCTGGAGGCAGGAGCCTAGAGCCCTGGAAGGCATGTGGATTTTTTAATGATAAAATACATTATGTGGGGAAAGTGGTGGGGGCGGGGGGAGGGGCGGATCACTCGCAATATAGGCAGAGCTCAGCCTCGCTGGTTTGTGCACAGAGGAGCTATTTTCTTGCTATTTCATATGTATGTGTGCATGTGATCGCTGGCTGGCGTTTTGCAGCACGGTGCCAGGCAGCTCCCGCCCTGCCTGGGCAGCCTGGTCCTGCTCCCACTTAGGCGACGAGCAAATTCCCATTGATTTCAGCGGCTGCCGGCCGAGGGCAAGACATTTCCGTGGGGAGGAAGCTGCCTAAGGAGGATCGGGCTTGTCTTCTCATTAGGCATCCCGTTGGGCATGGGCTTGACCCGGTCCTGTTGGCCCCAGGGACTTGCCAGTGCTTGGAGCATTTGGGTCAAGTCATCCTACTGAAACCGATGCGGGGAGCTTCCTCCCCTGTGTGCAAAGTGCCCTCCGAGCCAGCGACACCCGAGAGAAAATGTAGAGGGGTCCTGGCTGTGTGCGCCACGGCTGTCGGGGGTATAGTACAGATGCTTTCCCCACCTACAGCAACCTCCGGCTCTTTCAAAGGGGGAGGGAGGGCGATCTCCATCTCATTAGCCCGTTCAAGGTCTTTTTTTTTTTTCCGATTTAAAACGAATGAATAATAAATCG
>NW_005842136.1:1114655-1119637 GCF_000455745.1 Alligator sinensis | reverse complement strand
GGGGGGGTGTTCCCCCTGGTAGCTGCCCGGTGAGCTAAGCAAGCGATTTGAGAAGGAGCTGGCAGGGGCAAGGGCGGGCCGGCTCATGCTGCTTCTGATTGTTTTTCTTCTTGCAAATTGTTTCGGTGTTCATATCAGTCTTCCCGGAGTTTGAGAAGGGAAAGGATTTGTTCAATAGCGGCCGAACCTCTCGGGAAATCTCCCAGGCCGCTGTTATTCCAGCTAGCCCGGCATGCAGATGTGCCTTGCCATTGAGAAGCGCCTGTTTCTAGGGATCGGTTTCATACGAGGTTAAAGCTGAACAGAGGCAGGGAAAGGGGATTTGAGGGGGGGGGGCATCTATTATATCCTGCCTCTCCTCTGCTTATTGTCCAGACAAACTGACAAAGCGAGAGGGTGCGAACTAGTGTTTTCCGTACCTGTTACAAGCCTCCTGGCCAGGGAGCAGGCAGCAGAGAAGCCAGGGAGTCCGGCAGGCACCAGCAAGGCGCAGCCCTGGTCCTGCAGACTTGGGTGCCTGCCCCTGCTGAAATGGAGGGTAGGGCTTCAAAGGGAGCCAAGACATCGGCTGCCATGGGCGGGAGGGAGGGCAGCTTCCCATCGCCGACCCTCGCGGTTTCCTGAAATAAAAGGCCAGGTGCAAATATATGTATATGTATATGATAGACAGAGCTCCGCTATATGTATATGTGTAGCTTTATATCTATAACTATAGCTATGTATCTTCATCTGCATATATAGATATATAGCTAGATCTTTAGATTTATAGCTAGATCTGTACCTCCATATCCATACCCATATCATCTCTGTCGCCATCTCCGTCTCTATTTGTCTGCACCTCTCGTTATGTTTTAGGATATGATCCCAAACAGTCCCCCCACCCTTCCTTCCAGCTGTACAACGGAGATCTATTTCTGGACAAATAGCTGGGATCAGAGCGGCTCGGTGGTGGTGGGGTGTGTGTGTGTGATGGTTGGGGGGCGGTGGAAATGGTATAGGAGGATCCGAGGAGTTTACAAAGGATTTACCAAAAGGGCTTTCCTTTCATAGGCGCGGGAAAGCTTCCACCTATCAGCAGCCTCGACTCTGGGCTTTCACTGATTTTTTTTTAAATAGGTACTTATCGCAACTTGTTCTCGCGGGTGCACGGGGTTTTTGTTTCCCCCAAGTTGTCACGAAAGAATGGAGGCGGGCTCCGAATTTATTTGGAATATCTAGATAGCTAGATATATATCATGCCATATATCATGCATATATCCCGTGTGTGTGTGTGTAGTTACATGGGATACATTACATACATGATATATGGGATCATCTACATATATATATATATGCACACATACACACACAAAATGTACGTATCCCATATATACGTATAAATATTGTGTGTATATCCCATATATAGATGATCCCATATAGCATGTATATATTCCATGTGGCTGTGTGTATATGTGTGTGTGTGTGTGTATGTATGCATTGTATATGTATATACGCACACATATATGCATATATACATCCATGTATATGTATATTCGCATGCCTGTATATGTATGTAGATATGTACACACATACGTATTGACATATTACCATTATATATATATATATATATATCCAAGATCCAGAATAAACGCAGAGCCCCCCCTCCGGTCTCTGACTGTGCGTATTGTGTGTGTATATATATTTATGTGTATGTGGGGGTGTATGTGAGTGTGAAACATATTTTATTTCCCTGGATACGGTATAATTTTATTTCCCTAGATCTGCTCTAATGCAGTCACAACCCGTCTCCTGTTTCGCTGCTAGATAAATACTCGGAGCTTCAACGAGCCCAACGCAGATGATGGTGGCAAGAGTTTATTTCGTCTTCAGGGTTGAGGAGCTAAAAAACCCTCCCGGAATTGGCTGGCTTTGACCCCGCGGGGTGGTAGTGCCATTCCTGGTTTGAGTTTGCTTCCCGCTCGCGCTCCGCCTGCTCCCCAGATCCAGCCCTGCCGGGGCTGCCCGTGTCCCCCGCAATCCTTCCTGTCCCCCCGCAGCCCCGGGGACACGGCCCGGGAGAGCCCGGCTGCCCCCAGCTCTGCTGGGGACGGACTGGCATGCATGATCAATAGAGGAGATACGCAGAGAAGACAGCAGAAGCCAAGGGGAGGCGTCCAGGGCTCGGTGCTGCACGGTCCCCCTGACCCAGGGAGCAGGTTGCTTTCCCAAAGCGCTGCCGGTTCACTTCTCCGGAGCCCTCCCACTAGCTCCTACCCCCGGGCTAACAGGCGCTGGGGCGATTTAAAGCCAATCCAAAGGAGTGGAAACGCGAACAGATAATATAAGGCAGACTCCCAGGTCCACCACAAGTGCTTTTCCGGAGCTAGGGGAGCTGTTTCCACTGCCCAATCGCTTGGGCTGGCCCCTCATCCTTGTCCCAGTTCAGCCTGCGAGCAACACGAGACTGCAGGCTGCAGCCCCCTGGGGTGGCAGAGGCTGTCTCCTCGCCTGTGAATCCTGGATGAACCCGTCTTTAATAACATGCTGCTCTCACTGAATAAGCCCCGCCGGCCTCCACCTCTTAACAAGCTGCCTGAGCGATGGGGGTGAAGGCAGAGCGCTTGCCTCCTGTTTAGATTTGCCTCTGATGGCCAGGGAAAGAATGAAAATTGAGCCAGAGATCTGGAGAGAGAGAGAGTTTATGCATCAGTTCCTTCTCTATCTGCTCACTTCTAATCCCACGTACTGAAATGGGCTTCATTGCTTTCTACAACGAACTAAACCTTGCTGCCTGCTGCAAACGCAGACAGAGGGTTGGAGGGAGGATGGACTAGCACTGGGATATGTGAAAAATGCACTTTTGGGGGGCAAGGAGTAAGGCACCTATGGTGATTCATCAGAATTAGTTACAACATGGGAAAGCAAGGCTGGCTGGGCCCCTGGTTTGTTCAGCTCCATGTGTCCAGTCCTATTCATTATTAAGGTCCCGATCCTGGTCCCTCTTGGCCAATAGTTTAGATTAATGGGGCTATTCTCCTCTTCTGGAAGCATAAGCTTGGCTATGCACCCTGAGAGAAGACAGAAGCAAAGTCAGTATTTATTAACTGTTAATTAACATGATTAGGTGTATTCCAATGGTACCTGCAGATCCCAGTCAAAGGGGAAAAGTCTCTTGAAATACAAGGGCCTGATCCCTGGTTGTGTTGTAGGCTGAGGTAAGGTCACTGATCTCAATTGGGGATAGAAATGCTCATAGTATCTTGGGCCTCCAGTAATGTGGGGATTTTTATAGGGGAAACCAGTAATTAGCCTTGGGAGACCCCTAGCTTTTTCATTAAAGGAATCAGAGCTGCTGAAAGTGGGCTGGGGTAGCCAGCAAGGACATATAATTGATGGCACCCTCAACAGCGCTGCTACCAGAGTGACACCTGTCACCTGAGCAGCAGTTCCACATGGCCCTTGGCATGGTTTGGCAGCATGGCACATTGTGTTTTTCTGGGTCAGCTGTCCTCTTCTGGGTCATTTTTGCCTTTGGCTGAACAAAGAGGAAATCTTTGGTTGATGTTTGTCTGCAGCAAAAAAGGAGGGAGGACAAGGGCAAGGAGAATAGAGATAATCTTTACAGACAGAAATGACCCTTGTCCAGGGGACTTGCCTTCAATAGCTGAAATCCCTCTTCCACCTGGGAACTGACCTGGTACACAGGCCTTGATCTGTGGCTCTGTCCAAGGTAAAATGTGTACACTGAGGGTACACAGCCAATTTGTCAAGAGTCAGAGCACCTCAGTTTGAATGAGATATCAGGTATGTAACCTACAGGAGTCTGGGTTTTGTAATGATGTAGTCTGGTGGCAGAATAGAATCATAATCTGAGAAGTCAAGGCATTGCAGAATATTACCTAACCCCCAAAATTGCAAATGAATGCAGAGGATAGAGCGGGGAGGTGAGAAAGCGATTAAAAAAAAAACCTTGGCAGGAGCTAATGACAAGCAGAAGGCAGGGTAAATTTACACTTTATAAACTAAATAAATCAGAGATGCGTAAGCTTTCATAAGCAGCAGCTTTATCAGAGGGAGCTTTATGAGATGGGGGCTGACAATGGACTCTCAAAGACATACTAGCACCAGTTTAGAAACAAATCAATAAAAATATGCATACACAGAAAAATAACAAGGATAACAATAATAACCCAGTCCACATCACGGGTAGTGAAATCTAGAAATAAATCTATTTCTAACTTAATTGTATTTTCTGATCCCGTTACTTCAATGGAGAGGAAAACTATTTTCAATCTGTTGAACTCAGTGAAAATGCATCCATTTTCTTGTACTTTAAAATTTCAGGACACTCGGTGGTCAGCTTGAAGAGTGCATCACTGGCTTCTGAATCAGTTGATCTAATGTCGTATTAGTTCTATGTATCATCAGCATGTTTTTCTCTGATGACAAATTATTTTGACTAATACCAGCTACCTGCATCATCTCCAGGATATATAACCTGTTAGACAGATTATTAATGTTGGTGGCATTTAGTATTTACAGTATTGTGTTTGAAAAATAGAAAAGAAGGGATTGTCATGAGATGAATGCATAAAATGGACCACTTCAGATGAGTACAAGAAGAGAGTATATGAGAAGGGAGGGGGAAAGTTGTAAAGCAAAGGGACCATGACAAAGCAAGAACAAAACAAAAATGGAAGAGAATTAATGTTTTTTGATAGTTATGCTGGTAAATCAATGGGTCCTTTTCTATTCCAACAAAGCCTAATTAAGAAAAGTGAGTCAGAGCTGCTCCTTTAGACCACATTTGACACAGTTACAGAGACCTATCTGTCATTTAATTTAGTTACAGTCTATTTTGGTAACATTCATTTGAACTCTGTGTTGCATAGGCATCTTGCTGGACTCTGCACAGTCAAGCAAGGTTTGTTTGGTAGTTATCTTTTTTGGACCAACTAGATAGGAGAAATGTAAGGTAAAATTTCAGGCACAAAACGCTCTTC
>NW_005842136.1:1050263-1114624 GCF_000455745.1 Alligator sinensis | reverse complement strand
CTCTTCCTCAGGTCTGGGAAATAAGCAGATACAACCTAAGATAAATACCAGGTAGAGCTGTAGTTCTAGACTGCTTCTTTCACGCACCTGAGGGAAGGCATTTTGTACCCAAAAGCTTGTCTAACATCTCTCCCAACTATTTAGTTGGTCCAATGAAAGAGCTTGCTTTTCACATTGTCTGGCTCATCATAGTTGCAATAATACTCCAACACTCAGCAGAGAGGCATTTTATCCAGCAGTGCAGGGAGCTTGCAAAAGGTCCTGCTCACCCTTGTTAAGGGTTTACTAAATGATGTACAGGACAGCCAAGTGGACTGTCCATACTGGGATTAATTTCACCTCCAAGGAGGTATGCAGAATTTAGTGCCTGTATTACCAGTATTGCCACCACCACCTTCCCTTTTTTTTAAGATGAGACAAAAACAGGACTAGAATCTCCAATACTGTTTAAAATATCAGTATGAGACTATTAATTTGGGAATGATTGACTGAGTGCTGCATATGACAATAGAGATCGCTAACCACAGGCACTGTCTGGGTTTGTACAGCAGGACTGAGTACTGCTGCTGGGATTAAAGGAGCAATCATGAAGTCCTTAATATCCCTTCTTTGGGCCTGGTTTCCTTTGAAGTAAATGCGAGTTTTTTCTGGTTAAGGATTTAGGACTTTTAGGACTGTCTTTGGTGAGAATTTTACCCAAGAAAAGACACCAGGATTTTACATGTCTGTGAGCCCTTTATCCATCCCCTATGTTATTTTACAGTTTGGATTTTATACCTTAATGAGTTACATTACTGATCCATTAAGTAACATAACATGCTTGCAAAAGAGGTACTTGTTTATGTAACAAAGGTCAAACACACATCTTTCACTGCAGGTTTCTTACTATGCAATACCACACTCTGAAGCGGAATTAGCATGTGAGGATAGGTGACTCCCTGTCAGCAATATCAAACTTAGAACAATTTGGACAGTGATAGATAGTCAACCTATACCTCCCCCAAGGCGGATAAAAAGAGGGAGATACGAACCTTGGCTGTTGTTTCTTCTTCAGAGTTAACTGTCCTTGAAGCATTTCTTCAGTGTAGGTCCACCAATAGGCTTTTTTTTCAGCATCAGGTAAATGCAACATCTAAACCAGCGGAGGTCAACCTTTTTGGTAGGTGTGCCACAGAGTAAGCCCTGCATATTCCTTGAGTGCCACTCTGAGTCCCTTGCCCTGCATGATCTGTTGCTCTGCATTCTGCTTCCTGTGCTATCTATTCCTGCAGTCCCTGCTCTCTTCCTCATCTGCTACATGTCACACAGAAAGGCTGCCCGTGCCACCTGTGCCTTGGGTTAACCACACCTGGTCTAAACTCCACCATGTTTATTTCCTGAAGACACATTATCAGATCAATAAAGTACAAAAAAGGGCATCTCCTCCTCAGAGCTCTTAGCAACAGCTTATATTAGCAGTAGACCTTTCAGCAGTTTGCACTTCATTCAGCTTGGACAAGTCCATTTTAGTGTTGCTTCTGATCAATTTAATTTTTCCAATTCCCCAGCACTAGCCCCTGCACTAAAAAAGGAGGTCTCAAAACAGTAACATTTTTGCATTTCACTCCCCACTTCCTCCTCCTCACTCTCCATGGGAACTTGGATTACATTTAGTTAAAAAAATGGTTCACAAACATCATTTTCTTAATAACAAACATCTTAAATATCCGTATATATTATACATTATAAAACAAAAAAAATCCTTAAACTTAACTTTAGGAGCTAACCCACCCACTCACCAGTGTCCTATTAACCTATTTGTTGCAAATGATGCAAAGCCAATTTTTGCTCATTTGTTATGTTTGTATGCCTCTGTCCCTCTTACTGTGTAACAGAAACACAGTGGAAGTCTTGTTCTTGCTCATATCAGCTTCATCTGCATTAATGCTTTCACTTGTTTAATAAGGGTAATAGTACTTATCTCCTTTGTAAGGCACACTGGCCACGTCTACGTGAGACGCTGATTGTGCAGTAACCAGAGTTACTGCGCAGTAGCATTCCCGAATGGTTTTTGGTGATACTGACCATGCAGTAGCTCGTTAATACTGTGCAGTAGCTCATTACTACTGCACACTAGCATCACGTCATGCTTTGTTCCACATGATGCTACTGCACAGTAGTAACAAGCTACTGAACAGCCAGCATCTCATGTAGACATGGCCACTGAGATGTAAGAATGAAAAGTCCTGTTGCTAGATATTTTTAATTAAAATTACACCCCTTTATGGCCTTTTAACCCCCAGTGTACAGCAGAAGACAAGGCAATATAGCTAAAATTCACTCTGTATCAAAGAGTGTTTATACCAATCATTTCTCACCAAAACCTTCTTTTGAGGAATTCACTGGAATGGTAATGGCTCTTGGCTCAGGGCGGAAGGTTGCGCTGTCTCAGAGGTTTGCTTGCTTGGGACACATTGTAGCACCTTACCTTCCAACAGGGATACAGGTCATTGTCAAGAAATGGCATTTCACTGTTGGTGTTCTCTCCATTTTATCGTGCACCAAAGCTCCATTGCATGTTTTTGTTTAAGTTCTCATGATTTATGATGTCTCCCAACTAAATCAGAGAATCAGCTCATCAGAACTGGAATGAGTCAAAAAAGAAGCGTCACAGTCCAACATGAATGCCTCTCTATTCCCTTCTTCATGTCAACTATGGTCAGTTTTTTTCAAACATGGTTGCTATAAGCTGCTCACCCCCTCTATCCATCAATAAGGGTGACCTGATCTTTCAAAGTGCTGAGCACCCACAGCCACTACTGACTTATGAGCACAGGCTCAGAATCTCTGAAAATCAGGCTGCTTGTGTACGTGTCTAAACATGCACCTGTGGGCAAGACAGCAAGCTCACACATTTGAAAAATTTCAGCCCACGGGCACAGCAATTGCCCTTTTCCTTCCACGTTTCAACAAATTTTTGGTTTGGTTTTATTCAGGGTCAGTTCTGAAGAGTTTGCCTTTATGGGTAAAATCACCACAAGGCCTAATAAAAACAAAACCAGAAGGATTATTTGTTCCTAGATTGTATTTAAAAACAGTGGGCCATATCCATTGCGGTTTAAATTGACCATTGGAGTTGTACCAATTAACACCAATCCTTTCTGGAGGCTTTGATTATTAGGAAAGGATATCAAATATGTAGCTAATTTGTGTATTAAAATGTGCCATCACTTCAGCAACAAGAATGGGAAAGTTGGGAGGAAGAGCCAGAGTTCCCAAGATACTGGTGAAAAGAAAGGTGTAGCCGGTCCTACTGCAAAATGGCTGCTTCAGCGTCCTTAGCTCTGCCAAATTTAAGGCCCAGACCCAGAAAAACATGCTGGGGAAAAGTTCCTAAAATAGTGGTTCTGAACTCAGAACCTCAAAAAATGGCAACCTTTAGCTTTCACTAATTTTTTGAGCACAGAAAAATAATAAAGCAATTCTTCTGTTGCAAAGAACTTAGGAAGATCACAACTGGTCAGAATGTGTTTGACACTGTTGGATGCCTACGTGAAATCGCTGGGTTTATCTTGTGAATAAGCAGGGTTAAATGAATTAGCATGATAAGTGAATTACCATGTTAGTTGTGCAAACCATGCTGATATTTTGTGGCACTCTTAAAAAGGTCTCATATAACACCGTGGTCGAGATTACTATCTTAGAAGATGGCAAGCCCTCACAGAAGTTAGTATGGGGCCAGGAAGTCACCAAGGAAGAGGTTTCTCCCGTCACCACTCTATCCCATACAGCATGGGTGGCCAACCCATGGTACACATGGCAGTCTCTGTTGTGTGGCATATGGCAGGTCAGAGGGGAAACAAAGAGCACAGCAACAGATAGGGCATGGAGTAGAAGGCAGAGTAACAGATGGGGCAGGGGAAGGGGTTCAGAGTGGCACTTGAGAAGAGTGAGAGGCTTTGTGGTATGCTTGCAAAAAAAGTTGGCCCCCACTGCTCTAGGGTATTTATTCTACAGGAAAATCCTAGACCTTTTATAGACAGTGTGGGTACAGAGCTTCAGGCTTTGTGTAGTATTGATGTGTATTTGTAGAAGGACTGGAACCTACATAAGGATTCAACAAGGTAAGCATTGCTATGTGTGGAAGGGCACTTACAAGTGTAAGCCCTCCATGCACTTAAAAACTCCCCACTCTTACATTTTATGAAATTAAATCCTTTAAGAAAACTTTATGCTTTAAACACTACTTCTTTATGAACTTTCCTGTTTTTTTTTATATAACAAAAGGCTTGCTGCTGCCAAAATTATTGCAGTATAAAATAGCAAATTGCTATTTAAATTCAGAAATTGGAATGTCACTAACTGCACTTTTGCACCTAATACAATTACCAGCATTCCGATGACTTATCTCTTTTGTACTTCTTATCGATTTAACTATTAATTACTCTTTAATAGTTTCATAGTTGGTAGGGTCGGAAGGGACCTGAGCAGATCATCAAGTCCAACCCCCTGCCATGGGCAGGAAAGAATGCTGGGGTCAAACGACCCTGGCTAGGTTATTGTCTAGCCTCCTTTTGAAGACCCCCAGGGTAGAAGCGAGCACCACTACCCTGGAAGTTGGTTCCAGCTCCTAGCCGCCCTGACTGTGAAGTAGTGCCTCCTGATGTCTAGCCTGAATCTACTCTCAGTCAACTTATGGCCGTTATTCCTTGTTACTCCCGGTAATATTGCCTTTCTTCATTAAATCATGCACATACTGACTTAAAACTCCAGGACAGTCACTCTCAGCCAGGGTGCTGTGGCATTCTGGGGTGCTTTGAAATTCTTTCAAGGGTGCTGTGGGGTGTCACATAATGTTAGCACAGTTAGGTGTGCAAATACGATTCCCAAGATAAACCCAGAGGGAGATCCCAGTGTCAAAAAAACCCATGCCTTACAAAAGCGGGGTGGTGCACATGGCAGAAGCACGTGCCACCCAAACTAGAGCCTGGCCCGCCAGAGCCACACTTCAGTTGCTGGCCAGGCTCTGCGCACCTGGATCACCACTGCTGGAGCCCCAGGAGGCCCCCAGGACCCCAGGTGGCCTCCCCTAGCCAACCCAAAGCATTTTTCCCCACACTAACCCCATGTACAGGGGCATGTGCCAGGGCAAAAAGCAACAGCATGAATTTGTGCTGTTGCTTTTTTTTCCCCCAGCAACCACACACCCCTGCTCATGGGGATGCGGCCAGAGATTTCAAACAGGCATCCACAGCGTCAAAAGCATTCTAACCTGTTGTGGTCTTTCTAAGTTCTTTGTAACAGAAGACTTGCTCTATTATTTTTCTGTAGTGAACAAATGAATGAAAACTAAGAGCTGGCATTTTCTGAGACCTACTTTGAGTGTCATGAGGGGTTCCTTGAGCCTATAAAGGTTGAAAACCACTGCTCTAGGAGTATAAGGAACACAGGATATGTGTAAACCCTCTTCCATTCTTTTGCTTCCCTTTCTTAGAGCCTGACTGGGACCTGATTTCCCATCCATCAGTGACCCAGAGATATGTCCAAAAATGACTGGTCAACTGAATCTCTAATTTGGTTGAGCAGCGATTGAGGTACTGACCCAGGCTCTTAAAGATGCCTAACTCTCTTGATCCCTGGGCCTGATAGCTACAAAAAAACCCAAACAACAACAACAAAAATGCTCTGATTTCATTAATCTGGTTTAGTTAATTGGTGCAATCTTTTATACAAATAATTATTTCTTATTTTTATTAGTATTCTTTCCTCCTACTGTTTCATTTTTTAGTGACTTATATTGTTCTGGTTTTAAATCTGTTCCTAACTGACATAAATTGAAACAAAATGAGCCTGGCTCGCACACCCATTCACAATGGTTTAACTATATTGGTTTAGAATTGCACCTTGAGTTAATCTGGGTAAACAAACCCTGAGACAGTTCAGGCAAATCCAATGCTTGTATGTACACAGGACCAGTTAGGTGGCTGGCCATTCGTGCACTCATATACCCTGGGTCAGAATCAAATTTGATCTAAATCTGTGCAGCTGTACCAACTTCAATGGAACTATGTTAACCTACCGATAATGTGGTATAGTCACTGTGGGCAAAAATCAAGCACACATATTTGCATGTAGCCCCAGGTGTTTGATATACTGCAGATCTCACCCTTGCTATCCCCTGAACACAACTGGACTAAAGGTTGAGATGGAAAGGGCTCCTGCAGAAAATACAGGAGTGGAGGAAAAACCAAAAACGAAAAAAAACCCCAAACAAAATAAGAGATCATTCCACAAAAGGATCAAAATACTTGTGCTATAAACAAGAGTTATCAAGGAAAAAAAAGTCCTGCAGCAGTTAAAATGAGGTGAATTAAATGAGGATATTCAACCTTCCTGCTTCAAGGCACAAACAAGATCCTCATTTGCAGGACTGAAGAGAATATTTTCCTTCTGTCCCATATTTAACCTCTCCAGAGCTCAAGTCTTGAGCCAAGCAAAGTTCCCAGCAATGGCATTAAAGGGAATGTTTTCCATATGCCAGGAAATAGAGGAGAATAGGATGATTGTTTAGAATGTAGCAGAGATGAAAAAGGGAAGCTATGACAGAGATTAAACAATGAATGGCATACAGAAAGTTCCATTTTTTCCCACATACAACACATATCTTTTTCCAAACACTGGTTGCTGGAAATTGGGGTGTACATTGGGGTAAGCAAAGAAATATGGTAATAGCAGTTTCTTCAGCGTAACCTCTGCAGTAAAAGTAACCCTTTACTTTTATTACTCCATAGGGAGTAATACAATCAGCAAGCTGGGCTCCCTAGCAGTTGTTACTCAGTTACTTATTGCTACTTACCAGGAAAGTTTTTTCTTCTTCGTTCTGCCTTTCAAAAAACAAGGTCCATATCTTATTCAGTGGCATGTTATTTGAAAGAAAATATGGTAACTCTTATTTACCTGTGTTTAAAAGCAAGAACAATGGTACATCCAGAAAACCTGGAAGATTGCCCATAGGAAACGGAGAGAAAGAAGTTTAACACAACAGGTGAAAGGTCTACAGAATCCTTGCAAGGAAGTAACTGAGGCAAAAAAGATTCACTCAGTTGGTCCTCCAATGGATACTAAATGCAAACTGAAGAAACTCAGAGATGTACAGTAATAAAGCTTTTTATTATATTTACATAATGTGCTTGTTTCCTCTACGAGCAGGACGTTATACAGCATCTGGAAAAAAATTATTATCAGGAGCAGCTTAGAAACAAAGGATTGCGCCAAATGTAACAGGTTTTCATGAGTAGTAACTAGAAGCCAGTCAGATAAGGAAAAGATGTTGGAATGAGCAATGGAAAAATAAGGAGGACAGGTAACTGGGTGGATGAATCATTGCAGTTGAGGGAACTATTTGAATTCAACTATCAGTTCTTGAGTGCCTTTATTTTTCAATAAATAAATAAATAAATAAATAAAAATACAAGAGGCTTGCAGATCCCTTTAGACTTTCCCACCATGAAGTAACAGGCAAAGATTTTCATGGAATTTTCTACAGGGTCAGTCCTGTACTCATACTCCCAAAGAAGGTAAACCATGTGTGAATGGGAATTTTATGTTGTAAGAGAGACAAGGATCAGGCCATGGATCAGAAAAACTCTTGGCAGTTTCAAGTAAATTTTTAGACTATGAGGAGTTACAATAGGGACTCAGATACTTCTAAGCATTAGGTTACTCTTCCTCCAATGAAAATGAGGCTGGGGACATATCTAACCAGAGCAGAGCTGTGAAGGACCACTCCAGCTGTGCACAGAAGCAGAGCCTTTGACATAAAAGCTGGAGCAAACAGCTGTTCTTAATTCAGCAACCTGCTGTGAACTTGTGAGCCACCCGGATGTGAATGGTTCGGGTTCTTCTGTATATTGTTACAGTAATTACTTTAGCATTTATTTATTAATTAGTATTACTCATTTGTGTTGCACTGACCAGACATGGAGGCCTCAGGACTTTTGTACCAGGCAATGTATAAACATACAACAAAAAAGCACATTTCCTTTCTGCAAGAATTTACAAAGTATCAGATTTGAGATAACCTGTAGAGATTACTTGGTACCCACCCAGCTGTGCCCAGTTCAGCTATAACACTAGAAGTGTTAATCACATTTACCCTCATTTCTCTATCTTTATGTAGGACAGAAGCAGAATTGTCACTGATGGATGTAAATGCTCTTAAACTGGTTGACAATGACATTAAGGATTTATGAACAGATAATATAGTGTACTTAAATAAATCACATGTTCTCTGAACAATGGCAAATATTTCCTTTAGTTGTTCATTATTCACACTGAAAGCATGAGATAAATGCATTTGACTGGTATGTACCCAGTTGAGAGTTGACTGAAATCATTACAGTATTGTCGTTTCCATTCTCATCCCTAGGTTTCAGGATCAACAGTTCACTGAAGTGAATAGGGGCAATTTATTCTTCTCAGACTTGCTGGGTCAGATTCTCCGGACCATCCAACATGCCTCAGGTATAGCTGAGGGTGAAGGGTATGCTCCAAAAAAGCCAGTCCTGAGGCAGTGTCTGATATAGCTTAGAGGACTCTTATGTCTTCTTGAAGCTACAACAGCTGTGTAATAAGCTCAAATCGGAGTTCAGGGCCCAGCCTGTTTCAATCAAATTTCAAGTTGCAGCAAGTGAAGTTTAGGTTAGCTATTAGGAAAAAGTTTCTCACTGGGGGGGAGCAAAGCACTGGAATAGGTAACCTGAAAAGGTGGTTGAATCTCCATCCTTGGGTTTTTTTAAGACCAGGCCAGACAAAGCCTGGGCTGGGATGACGTAGTTGGCAACAGTCCTGCTTGAGCAGGGGTTTGGATTAGATGACCTCCTGTAGTTCCTTGACATGTTTCCTGGAAACTTTGTCTTAAGCACCCAGCTTACCTGGAATGCTGGGCTTGGCTTAGTTCCTCATAAACCCTGTTCCTCGACTTCCCCAGTTACCAAGTCACCTTTCCAGACTGCGCAGGCTGTGATTTCTAACAGGCTGGCTCTGGCCCCAAGATGCCAGTATGCCACCTGATAGTTGCTGGCACACAATAGCAAACCATTCTTTTTTCCCACCAGAATCCCCAAGCTAGATGCCAAGGAAAAGAGGCAGCAGAGAAATTCTGTATGCTGGCTGTACAGACACATGCTCCCCCAGAATGGCATACAAGGTGCTGACCTCTAAGGCTGAAGCTACACTTTGCACCTAGACCGTAAGTGCGCATTGTACTAAACCTGTGGAAAGTTAAGCAGTGTTAAAGTTACAACATGCAGTGAGCAGTGGCACACTAAGGGTTAATACTGTTTCTTGCCTGCACAGCTCTGACTTGCCATTAAGGAGTTGGTGAGCAGGGGTGTGGGTCTGAGCCAGGACACTTGTGGGGAGGAGGGACCTAGGAACGATGCATCCTGGAAGGATGAAGGACTGCAAATGGCTTGTTTTATCTCTGTGAAGCAGAGTGCAGGCTGAAGTTACCCTAACATGAGCCAGGTAGCACAGCCCAGAGTTCACGCCCTTAGTAGGGTCTAAGTGTAATGTGTAACTTCACCCTAAGACAGCTAGACACTGCAGGATGATGTCTGGGAAAGGTAATGCCTCTCCAAGCTCTGTGCAGCGGTGTTTCTCCTTAATTTTTTGCCCCAGCAAAACAAAGTCTACCATCAAATACACCCTATATACCCTTGTCTAATCCAACTCCTCTCTCAGATGTCTCTTCCTTTCTTTCTTGCCCTATTGTTTTGTAAACTGCATTTTCCCCTACATGTATTTTTAAATAATTTTTGGTTGACTAGGAATATAATGCAGACTGGCAACACTTCCTGGAGGGATGGGTATCCATAAATTAATGAACAGACTACAGTGCGATTAAGCTATAGCATCTTTATCTGTGACAGATATACAATCTTAAGCCTATATCTCTCAGGAGACCTACAATAGCTTCAAGACCCCATGCTTGAAAGAAAACAAGAGAAAGGAAATTGCCTATGCAGAATATTTCCACCCAGTGTACATTAAAGCTGCCTGGTAGCCTGCAGAGATGCCGCCATTATCAGTGTAAATTCACTTTGGAATGGGGACTCAGACTTGCTATGGGCAAAAATCAAGCTAGCTATACTCTACACTTGGCATATAGAGCATACAGTCTGTAGGTCTGTGGAACCTGTAATGTTACCTTATATACGTACCTAAGGGTCCACCAGCAGTGTGTGCAGCACATTTCCACTCTATTACTGTGTGAGTGCCCTAAGAGAGGGTTATCTTCAAGATCCACCTGTTTAAGGGATGTTGTGCAAACTATAGTCATAAAAACATAAGTTTAAGTTACGTTACATCAACAGAGAAATATAGCACTGGGCAATACAGTTTGAAAATAAATTGATAGCTAGACAAATCATGCTCCACATTATGCACACATGTACTTGAACGCTGATTGGGAAGCTCTCTGGCTATAAATATATTTCTTTTTTGCATTAGCCAAATAAGGCATCCAAGTGCAAACTGCAGCACTTTGGAAATTGGCTTGGATTTGTGGTACTGCCTGGAGTTCTTTAAGTCATTAAGGGTATGCTTTTTCAAAGGTGCCAAACATCTGCACTTTCCATTTTCTTCAATAGAAATTGTGGTTACTAAGCACCTCTGAAAATCCAGCTCCAGAAGAAGAGGTATTAGAGATATGGATATGTGAGCACATCATTTTGTTTTTAGCCTGTTTTTCAGATAGGGACCATCTGCAAATTTTAGAATGAGTTCTGAGCTTTCTCAAAGTAAAATGGTTAGATCTGTGGAGGATTTCAGGATACTTTTGAAGTATAAGATGCAGTAATCATGTAGAAGAGAAAATTATGGGATACAATATTTTGCATGCTATGGAATGCAATATGGGCTACAATATACTATGGGATACAATATTTTGGATACATTTTAAATGGCTTTTTTAAACACCATTTCCAAATATTGTGAAGACAACTGAAGAAACACTCACGTGGATTTCTTTGCTTTTAAAAATGCAGGCTTGCTTAATTATAGTGAATAATCTGACTTTTCAAACAGGAGGGAACTGTATTCCCTAAAGCCTGCTGCTCTTCACAAGTTATTGTCCTAGTCAGACTGCTTTCAATAAGCGTTTCTCCTCTGCACCTTCAGGAAAATGTTGACGTGACTTCTTAGCAGACCAAGAAGGCTTCTTTAAGGTCTTTCATAAAGCCACCTGATGGGGTCAAGTACAATACATAATCACTACTCAACCTGGTGAGACATTTTCTTTGCTGTATTTAAACACAAGATCAAAAAGATCAGAGACCTATTTCTGCTCTCTTCTTTCCTTGTTAGGGTCTTCATTATTTTTTAAGTGCTTTGGGATATACCTGCAGCATGAAAACGATACAGACAAGTCAAATTCTATTCTTTCCTATGCTCCAGAGAAACATATGTTACCATCCAACATATTAAGAGTAGAAAAAAAAGTCAAAAGAGGTGAACTGTTTTGCCAGGTGAGTCTGAGATTATGAAATGATGGATCCTTATGGATGGATGGCTGAATATGTGCATTCAGCATAGATTATTATGAATTAAGGGCATTATATCCTATATCTGATTTATAAAAATAAAAGGAAATTAGAGAGGATTCCCAACTGAGTATCCATGTTGCCTAACAACCACTTGGACAAGCAACATCATTACTAGTCACATGATGAGTTCAGGGACAAGTCTGGTCTAGCTTTTTGTTTTCATCTTTTCGTTTGGAGCTTGAATGCAATGTCAAATACATTTTAATTTCTGAGTTTCTCAAAAACACATTAGATTTTGTTCTTGGATGTCATCCAGCAATGAGACTAGGATGGTGAAAATATAATTTTAGCAATAGTTTGGTCATGATAACCATTATTTATATTTCTCAATTCAGGGGGTAGATTTTAGCCCGTTCATTTCAAATTGTGTGTAATAGACTGCAGTCTTTGTCTGAAACACTCTGCCACTATCAGAAGGGTCAATCCTTCTTTCAAAGGGTTTTTTGGGAGCTACCGACTCACAAATATCTCATTTACACAGGGACTTGTTCCTGATTAACTGAACCTAATGAATTCCCTGTGTGGACCCTCTTATTCCAGAACAAGAGTGCCTTATTTTGGATTAGCTTAATTGAGGTGGTTATTCAAAAACAAATGTTGTGATGTAAATTCACATGTTATCTTTATCTTTGTTCATGCTTCAATATAGATGAGTCCAGAGATAGATGCTTCATTAATCCTTCCTAGGTATGTGAGAAAAAGGACTGAATGAGTGGGCTAGGCACAGCTTAAAAGAGGTTCCCTCCAAACAACAAAACAATAAAGGAGATTTGGGGTTAATCTTGTATTACCTTATTGTCGGGGTTTCTTTTTTGCGGGGGGGGGGGGCAGGGAAGGGGCAAAGACAGCTGTTTTTCTATTTTGTTAAGGAACCAAAAGGAAGGGGCTACATCTGGAAGTTACAACTTGCACTTGTAGGACACATTGGGAGACACTTGTTCACACTGCAAAACATTTCAAAGGTCTGCCCACTCCAGTGGCCTCAGCTTCTAAAGAAACAATGTAGGAAACCAAAATTAACTGCCCATTGATGCAACCATGCCTGTACTCTGTGTGCTTGTGTCATAGAGAGAGATGTCTAAATGTACAGAGCTAAAGCTAAACGTAGCTGTCAGGTGGAACAGCTGGAGAACAACTGCACAGCAACATAGAGAGTACTCCCCGAGCAAAGAAAGGCAGCCAGCTCTGGGGTGGAACCTTTCCAGTGCTCTTCTTTGCTGTACCCCAGTTCCAGGTGGTGGAGAAGCTGTCTCAGCAACCCTTGTCCAAGGGGCAGCTTTGTACCAGCAATGATTGCATCCTTTCTTGGCCTGCCCTGTCACTCCCTGCTCCTCAACATGCACCGGCTTTGGATACAGATGAGGATGTTGTCATGCCTCAGTTGAGAGCCCTGAGTGGGATGACAGTTCTCCTAGCTGGCCTGGGGCAGTGTCCCATCCAAATTAAAAAACTTGAGACACCCCTTTGCCTCAGGGTCTTGCTTCTTCTCCTTGGACATCTTCCGGGAGGATGCTGGGCAGCCCTGAGAAGTTTGTCCCTTCCTTATGTAAGATGCACTGAGACTTTGTTGGGGAGGGCAGTATATCAATCTAATAAATAAATACATTACGCCTACACTAGACATTCTTCAAGTCAGCAAATAGGAGCTTAGCAAGTTATATATTCATCAGTCAGACAAAAAAATGGGCAACTACAGACTCTGAAGCAAATATCTCTGGCTTACATTTCCTTCCCCCCACAAGAGAAGCACATGTCCAGAAACAGCTTTGGTCCCTTGAGGAAGGGGAAAGGAGCCAAACATGGTATTGCACCTTCCCACTCCCTCTTGCAGCCTCTGCCCTCTGCAAAAGTAGTGAAGCCACAGCAGGGCTGTGGGGGTGGAGGGGAAGCATGAGCTGCTCTGTGCAGTCAGCACCCCCTACCCGCCCTCAATCCTCTGCAACTGGAGAGATCGCACACAGCATTAGTCCTTGCCACATTCGTGCTCTCACTCCCACCCACAGCCATAGAAGAGAGAAGCCAACAGCACCATGATGACTGGTTCTTCTAGGCATTGGGGATACTGGTGAGTAGAACCTCTTGGCAGCTGGCCAGACTGTGAGGTGTAGGCACGAATCCCAGAGAACTCCGTCCTCTCCTGCCCTTTGAGGCCTTTCTCCTCATAAGTATCAAGGTGGTTTCAAAGTGTGCATTCTGCCATTCCTTATGAGCCACATGGGTTTTTTTCATTAGTCCATTCCCCTCTATGCCTTTTTCTTTAGGAAAGGAGCACGAGGACCTCACACATTCATGCAGTTGTTTGCCACCTTTGCTTCTTAGAACTGTACTACTGTGAACTGCTATATTCCTTCTTTTCTTTTTGGAGAGCTGACTTGTGTTCATAATAGCTTTCTGCATGGCAAATCCTGTATCCCTTGCTAACTAAATGCCTTAGACCCTTTCCTTTTTCTCTTTCCAGAGATGGGGGAATGGGAGGGAGAGGTTAAGGGTGAAGTTGTGTCATTGTGACAGGCAACGGTGATGGTGATAGACATGTGGACACACAGACACATGGGAGCGCAGACAAGTGGGTGCGCAGTGTGGATATTGTGAGGGGAATGTGTACAGTGTAATTGCAATGGTGTGCTTTGGACTGTCGAGTGAACTATAGTGGCCACAGGACAGGTTGGTAGAAGTATTGTGGTATATACATATTTATTTATGTATATATATAGGAATATATATTTTTGCCTCTACATACACACATACCCTTGCTCTAAGTATTTTATCAGGAGCTATACCTGTTCATAAAAAAAATCAGGTCATACAATCAGGGAATGGAAAATACACCGCAAGACTTTAAGAGACTGACTATTTTCTTATAATTCAATCAGTAAATTCAAAACGGTGAATATCTGAAAGAACACTCATGGGGTATGGTTTATGACCAAACAACAGGCTCTATTGTGTTGGTCAAGCTGTAACCAGTTACTGACTGCTGGACTTGGCCCTTTCTCCTACTGGTGAGTTGTCCATCAAGATTACCCACAGACAGCAAACAGTTCAGTCAGTTCTAGTAAATATGATACTTCACATGATTTTTAATCTGTGGAAGCAGAAGAAAAGTGGTGAGAAAAATAAAACTGGGTGACAAATGCATGAAACAGGACTGAAGGATGAGAAACATGCTAACAGTCATACTGTGCTACACCAATTTTTTAAATAATAAAAAAAAATGGTTTTAAATGGGGTTTGGTTTTGATAATTCAGCACACAAACCAGTGGCCCAATGCAACCCCTGTGCTTTAATTTTTTCCCATATGTTCTCTTGGTTACTAGGAAGCTGGTCAAGTTAAAATGTCTCTGTCTCACCAATGTAGAAAGTGGTCTATATGTCTTGACACGTGGATTGTCCCACAGAGGAGTTCAGGTGCTTTTCATACTCCCTTCCTGAATTTTCGAATACTTCAAATGTTCCAAGCAGTCGCCTGAGCTGCCACAAGAATTCTGGAAAGTTTCTATGCCTTTTCCTGTTGATCCAAATATCAACTTATATATCTTAGAGCTCTTCAATCGCAGTCCTATTCCAGTCAGGAGTTCCACTGATAAATGAGGAAGATATGTTGGATGGAGGAGGCACTTCCACAGCATGAACATCAGGGTAATCTGATCTGCCAGAAACAGCATTACTAATCTTTTCAGTAAAATATCCTGGATTTGCATATGACATCTTTGATCTAACAGATGTCAGCCCTCTGCCACATGGTAGCATTTAGTTCAGCTCTGCTTAGCTAGTTGGTGTAAAGTTAAACTCATGCTTGCTATTTTAATAACATGACCACAAAATGTGTTGCTATATACACTTAATTTTGAGTCCTAGAGAGCAAGGTATGGATTTCTGAATAGGCTCTGCTTTCCTTATATTCAAAAGCATTTATGAGAGAGATAAATGAGGCTAATAACAAGCAGCCAAGGGCCATTGGGATCCTTAAAAATGAGGTTCAGATGGCTGCACAGTGATGGAGGTTCCCCACAGCTCTCGCTGTGAAATGACTGCCAACTGTTAGTACCAGGAGCACACATGCAGCATTAATGTGGGCTCACAAAAGGTAGATTTCCACCACAAATAAACAGCATCAGCCAGAAGATGGTAGAAAGGGGAGGTAAGTGGAAATGGAATGAAATGGGAAATCACAAAGTTGCAAATAACTTGGAGAGTGAGAAGCTTTCAGGCAAGATCATGCCTAGGAAGGGGAAAAAATGAGAATGAGACTCCCCCTACCTCTACTTCTCTGCATGGAAACGTCCCTGCACCTGAGGTCAGGGAGACAGATGGGAAGTAGGTCTGGGCTCATAGGATGAGATAATGGGGAGGGAGAGAAATGAATGGGGGGTAACCTGTTACTGTTACCTGTAATATATAATGTGCCCTTCCACCTCAACCCACTGGGGCTCGGGAGGAGCTCTTCCATCAGAAGGAAATCATCTTAGGTGCAAACATTCAGTGGTTTGAGTCGTTAAAAAATAGAGATTAAAGTAAAAGTATACTTCTAACGCATGCTATGGAAAAGGATTTAAAGGATTGAGTTACTATCCAGAGCTGATGGGTATCTTGGGCTGGGTTGTCAATAGCAAATTTAAATGACTGTGGGTTTCAAACAAAACAAAACAAAACAAAAAACTGATCCTCAATATGTTTTTCAGAAAAAAAAAGAAGGTAGTTTAGAAAAAAACAGTCTAGATAAGTGGGACCCTACCTTTTTGGCAGATATGCCACAAGTTAGCTTCCCCCACCCTGTAGTGTCATTTCAAGCACCTTCCCCCCCTGCCTGATCTGTTGCTCTGCTTTCTGCTTCCTGCCCTAAATGCCATGTGCCGTATACACAGGCTGCCCATGCTACTTGTGAGTGGCATGCCAGAATTTGGTCACCCCTGGTCTGGAACACGGACTTGCTCCTGGAACATGAAGACCACTGAACCTGGTTCAGCAAAGCACTTAGTGTGTTTGCTTTTAAGTGCTTGAGCAGTTCAGTCAAGGTTGAAAGGACTCCTCATAGATTTAGGTATGAATGTAAAGTGCTTAGCTAGCTCAAGGCAAAATGCTTAGCACTTTGCAGCATCAAGCCCTCTCCAGCTAGTGTAACATGTAATCCAGGTCTAGGAGTACCATGAGTTGAAAAATACCAATCTATTTTTACAGGAAAAATTAAATCTTATAATAACACTTCTCTTGAAAATGCTCGTTTTTTTTAACCAAAAAAAAAAAAAGATCAGACCCCCAAAACCTGAATGTTTTTGGTTTTCAGTAAAATTTTCTGGGTTATGGTAAAATTTCTAGTTGAAAGTTTCTATTTTACATCAAAAAAGGAAGGGAAATCTCACATACCTTTTGTGGAAACCCCCCTTTTTCACCAGTTATCTTTTGACGAAGGCTTTTCACAGCCAGCTCTACCAATGGACCACTTCATGAAGGCTGAAAATGGACATGCAGACTCACTTCCCTGTGCCAACCTGGCTTCTCGCTCTTCACAGGGTAATATATCTCAGCAGACAATGTTATGACTCAGGGGTTAAAGTAAATAGATGTGGAGAAAAGAGAGACCCAATTTCCCCTCTTTCTCCTAAATATCTAAGGGACATCCCTTACCACTCTTTAGTTATATAAGGAATACATAGAAACCTGACTCAAAAAGAGCCTCCTGGGTCATTGTGTCTAGTCCCCTGCATTCACAGGCACCATTTAGCCAAAGATTTCCCAAAATCATCTACTCTAACCTCTCATGCACCACAACAGCTAAATACATTTTGAAAATAAGACCAAAAACATCCTACAACGTACTCCTGGTATAAGGCAGGGGAAATGAAAGCCACACCAATGCCCTGCCATTGCAACAACCATAAAATTTTAAGTTATCCTATGCATGGACAAACCTACGAAGATGACCATTCCTCACACTATCACCTGACCTGGGGGAAAGATAGCTTCCTCACCCCAAAGTTGGCAATTGGTATGACCTCAAATAGAAAAGCTCCAAGACCTTCCAAACAGAGATCTGAGATGTTCCTTCATACCAGCAGAAGCACCAGCACCAAGGTCAAAACTCCCACCTTTAGCTATTTCAGATGAAAGTGGGAAATAAAAAAAAGCCCAGAAACCAATAAAGTAATGATGAAGGAGGGAAAAAAAAATCCTTCCTGGCCCCTACTTGCAGACCCTGAAGTGTGTGAGTGCCAGACATTCCTTGCATGGACTTCCTTTAAAACCCTACCATGGGGATTGCAAATTGATAGGGGATTGCATCCACCTATCATATGCATTTGCAATTGATCCAAGAACACCCGTATCCTCATCTTCTATCCCTTCCATAAGCTTGGCAAACTTAATCTTGAAGTGATTCAAGTTCTTTTTCCCCCCGCTACTTAGTCTAGAAGATCATTCCAAAAGTTCTAACAATTAGAAGCCATCATCTAATTTCATGTATAAATTTGTTGATAAACTTGTCATCATTTAGGCTTGTGCTAGTATGTGTTTGTCTTGAAAAACTCTTCTCCCTCCCTGATATTCACCCTAGAAATACAAATACATACGAGTACCTGATCACCTCTCAGCCTTCATTTTACTGAAGTAAACAAGCCAGATCCTTTAATATTTTCTCATAAGATAGATTCTCTACTCCTTTATTTATTTTAATAGCCCTTACAAGTACCTGCTCCAGTTTAAATTGATCATTTTAAATATTAGTGAGCAGAACTGTATCCAATATTCTCAATGGGGTCTTACTAACGCCCGATATAATGGTACAATCTCCCCTGTACCTATTAAATATAGCCTGGCTAATTCACTATAGGAAAGCATTAGCTTTTTTCATATTCACATTCCAGTGATGGCTCATGGTCATCCTACAAACAACACTTTTCTGTCTCATGTTCTGTCTACCTTCATATCCATAGTTAATCTTTACTTCAATAGCTCTTCTAAAGATCTCTGTCTTCTTCAGCTGGTACAGTGAAGGCTCTCCCTTCTGTTTCTACCTAATCTAAACACTGCAAGGACATCCTCTTGGAGTATTCACTCCAGGTATGAGGCTGGGGATGCATAGGAACAGGCAGCCATACTGCATCAGATCACACATGTCCATCCAGTCCAGTACCTTGTTGCCAACTACGGCCAATCCTGACACTTCAGAGGAAGGGGAAGGAAGTAGGCAGGCATGGGGTAATGTGCCTCTCATTACCCCATGCAAATCCCTAAAAATGAAAGATTGGTTTAAACCAGTGGGGCCAACCTTTTTGGCAGGTGTGCCAAAATTGACGTTGCACCCTTCCTGAGTGCCTCTCTGATCCTGCCCAACCTGCTGCTCTGTTTCCTGCTCCCTGCTGCTTCTGCCTCTGTACTGCCTACCCTCTCTCCCATCTGTCAAGTGCCATTCACAAAGGCATGCCCATGCATGCCACAACTCAGCCACCCCTGGCTTAAACCATGAAACAGGAGGTTTTATCTGATTTCCAACATGCTTTCCCTCCCCTTTTTGTAGCATTAAGTATTAGAATTCTGGAGATTCTTATTCTCCATATAAATGTCCACTCATTCTGAAACTTGCTAAATCCTTGCCTACAAACTCTCCCAGGGGAGATTTGCTTATGGAATGCATATATCCCTTCCAGCTAGCACCACCCATGGTTTGTTGGACTTCATTGACTTTCTACAGGCTCCCTGGTGGATGTGTGGACAGAACTGATTTTGTGCTACTGCACAGGATGTTTTAGACATGATTTTGTTTCAGCAGAAGGCTGAAATTAGCCTAGAGCCTGTAAAAATTGACAAATACAAGCAAAACAGAAACTGGGAAAAACATTAATTGCCATGAAATGACAACTGTCCTCCTATTTAAATGATATCTTTATTAGTTTATTTTAATTTTCAGCATTGAAAACTTTGGATTGTCCATAATTTATTGGCAGGCAGGAGAATGGCATTCTGGTCTTAATGGCTAAATTATTTATAATTGCATCAAACTGTAGAATAATGGTATCTTCTTAACAACCTTCTCCTAAATTTCATAAGTGATTTTCTTTTGGCTTGAAATTTTTCATTATTATTTTTATTCCAGTATACAGCTAATCCAATACTCAAACTTCCATGAATATTATTTGATGGTTTCAATTAATTTTCTGATTTCTATTCAATCCCTTTACTGTTGGCTCATAGACTAAAACTCATCCTTGTGTAAGGAGCCAGGAAAAGGTCTGTGCGGTGGCATGTAATGGTGAATTTCTCTGTGATATAAGCTTGCTTCTGGGAACATAAAATGAAACAATTAATTCTAAACCGATATTCAGGAATACATTCAGAAATTGAATTTGGAATGGGCATTTGTGAAGATTTAGACTAGACCCCTTATTATTAGTGCTAAACCCTCCAACCAGACAACAGAAATGTGCCATGTATTATGTATCCACAGAGGCATACTGACTTTGCCAGTTCCCCAGGGCGACTACTGGCTAAGTTCGCAGACGACATCAAATTATGGGGAAGTGTGGTCACGCTAGAGGGTAGGCTGGCAATTCAGGCCAACTTGGAGAGGCTCACAAGGTGACCAGATCAAAACATGATGACATTCAACACGGAGAAATGCAAGGTGCTCCACCTCGGGAGAAAAAACTCACATCATACTTATGGGCTTGGCAGTGCTACCTACAATCACTAGCACCACGACCGGAAGAGATGTGGGGGTCATGATTGATTACAAGATGAACATGAGCCACCAATGTGATGCCAGGGATGGTAAAACAAATAAAACTCTGGCTTGCATCTACTGATGCATCTCAAGCAAGACCCAAGAAGTCATCCTCCTGCTTTACTCAGCCTTGGTGTACTGCATCCAATTCTGGGCTCCATGCTTTAGGAAGGACGATGTGGAGAAACTTGAGAGAGTCCAGAGGACAGCCACATGCATAATTACAGGTCAAGAGAACAGGCCTTATGAGGAGAGGCTGAGAGGCATAGGACTCTTCAGCCTGGAGAAGCACAGGCTCAGGGGTGACTTGGTGGCAGCCTATAAGTATATAAGGGGTTTGCATCGGGAACTGGGAGAATGTCTGTTCACCAAGGAACCCCAAGGGAAGACAAGGTCTAATGGTGACAAACTGGTGGAAGACTGTTTTAGACTGCACGTAAGGAAAAACTTCTTTACTGTCCGAGTCTCCAGAGTCTAGAATAGGCTGCACCCAGAAGTGGTGCAAGTTAAATACCTCTGGATACCTTTAAGAAATGCTTGGATGCTTCTCTTTCGAGGGTGACCTGACCCCAGCTGACTTCCTGCCCCTGGGGCAGGGAGCTGGACCCGATGATCTCGCAAGATCCCTTCCAGCCCTAGTGTCTATGCAATCTATGAAACTACCACACACAGAGGCAGCAGTCACTTCCATTTGCCACCATCATGATTGCAACTGTGTAAATGCAGTAGCAAATGTTCTTTATTTCCCCCTTTGCCCTGCCAAAAATTAGCTTCCAGGGGGCAGCTGTCATGGTCACCCCACCCTAGTTATACCATTGTGTGTCCAGTCAAAGTAGCTCCTATTGTAAATATAATTGTTCACAAACAAGCTACAGATCAAAAATATCCAATTGAAAAGAGCTATATATTGCTAATAAATTATTCACTTTGAAACATTCTCCCTGGTCTAGTCCACAGGTAAATTTTTGGAGAAGGTTAAGAGGGGGAAGCATCTCGAAAAAATCTGGCAAAAGGGCCTTTGAATTATTGAAAATAATCTTGTTCTGTTTTGTAAAAAATACAGATTGGCCATCCCCTTTCTCTTACACGGCAAAACTTAATTGGTTTTACAACTTCATATTTGTTGTGTAGTTAATTCTCACTGAGAGTATGGCATGTGGCATGTTTGAAGACAGTTGGTTTAGGAATAAGAATATTACTAATGACAAAATTCCTCAAATTCTTATAGTTACATTGGCTTATGCAGGTGGACACTGTAAAATGTAATTTGGCACTGGTACAAAGAATTCTTATTTTGGGCCAGAACCTTTGATTTTTTACCCTGCACCTGCACTAGTTTTCCATTATTTGGGATGGAACACCAGCATTGTGAAAAAGTTATTCTGATTCAGCGTGCTTAGAAACCTCAGTGCACCTAAGTATTAATAACACAACAACACTTCCGGTTAAATGAATATTAAGGTTGCTAAATTTGGGAAAATTTAAACTTCATCTAAGCCTTATATGCCTATGGCTTATCATACAGTCTTTAATTACATGACCACATGATATTTACTACCCCAAGTTCCCTACCCAGAGGGGCCATTATTCAATTTTTCTGTAAATGAGGATAAAACAGGTGGCCCTAGGCCTTTGATAATGCAACTTCACTAAAATCCTGCCCCAAATACAAAATTACTAATTTCCTCCTGGGTTTTTCTATGGAGTTCTCACCATAGAATCTGAATGCACCACCTACATTAACACATTTTTCTTTACCACATTCCCATAAGAACCAGTGATATTGTTGTCAGCATTTTTAAACAGGGAGGTGAGGTACAAAGAATAAAGCCAAAATTGTCCTGAAACAACATTAAATAATTCAACCACTTGCAGTACCCCAGCCAAAACATCTACAAATTGATTTTTCCGAGTGCTTCATACTTGACACGAGCAAGGCACAGTTCCTGCTGGCTCCAGCTGCAACCTGGAGTGCTTCCAGGTCACCAGCCCCTGGTGCTTTATGTGTTTTAGCCAGTTCCACTCACCTCATCTTCACCTGTTACTATTCTCCATCCTCTTTGTGCTCCCTTCTATCCCTATATCCCGTGGGTCCTACCCTACTTCCCTTTTGTACCTATTTATCTTCCAGTGCCCATTCCTCTTCTCCTTCCCAGCTACCATTCTCTTCTGTTTCTCTCCAACCAGTGCAACTTCCTTTCCTGCTTTTAAACTCTGCATTCCTCCAAAACTTCCTGCCTCGCGTGGTGTCAGCAGAAGGAGCTCTAACAATACAAAAGATGCAGTCACCATGCTCTGCAATTCTTGAGTGTCATCCCAGAGCAACCTCTGATGCCCTTACAAGAAGCAGTTGCAGAAAAAAATCCCTGCAGCTCTAGGCAGCATCTTACCCAGGACAGAAAGAATTGCTAGAGGATTTAGCTGACAAACTCTCAAGTTGTTACTAAATGTGGATGAACTCAGATGTGTTAGAGACTTGCAACTTGGCCCAAATGGAAAAAAACCCACATGCCTGACCCAAAACAGAGCCTTCCTCTGCCTTTCACTTCCCAACTGAAAAATGAAATTTGGGCAAAGCAACATAGAGTAGGAGGTTATCAGGAATCACTGTTATCATCTGTTCTGACCTACCTTATAACACAGGCTATAGAGAACTAATTTTCCTTTGAACTAGAGCATCACTTTTAGAGTATATCTGCACGGTAAACTTCCCATGCTGCACAGCACTGTCCTCAGGTATGCTGCACTGCTCTGGGTAGCCTGCTTCCTGAACCAGAAGCACTGTAGCCATATGTCTGCATAACATCCTGAGGATGGATTCATTGATTCAGTCACTGAGCAACTAACTAGGTCACATGGATATGGCTACACTGCTTCTGATTTAGGAAGCATGGCCCAATGCTTGAGGATACTTGGAGTCTCCTAGAAATTCCCAGGTGTTCCAAGAATTATTGAAAATCAACAATAATAGTCCATAATTGTACTTGGCCAGCTCCTTTAACACTCTTGGATACAAACTATTTGGACTTGCTGTTTTCAAAATATCTTATGTTAGTACCTGTTGCTCAACTGATTTACTACTAGAATAGAAAATGTATCATCATTGTCACTATCTGTATTTCTTTCCCAAATACAAAAGTAATATTTATTGAACATTTCTGCCTTTTCTAGCTTATTATTGATAATCCTACCATTGTCCTCAACTCTCCTCAACTGGCCTTATATCACTCCCTGTGTCCTTTTGTTTTCCTTATCAATTTTCTTCAATTATGAGCTTTTGATTTTTAGTCATTACCATCAACTTGCCCTTTCTTCCATTTGTGATACAGGCGTTTCTTACGTTTTTACAGCTGTCTTCACTTCCCACATAAGCTAGGTTGGTTTCTTTTTTTCTGACTTGTAGAGTTATGGGGTTTTTAGTATTCTCTGATGCTCTAAAATGATTTCCAATTACCATTTACATCTTTCTGATTAAATTATTTTTCTCAAAAGGTTTTGGCTTATAGTTTATTAAGTTTAATAAATCCAGCCTTTTTAAATCCTAAAATCTATGTATTATTGGCCTGGATTTATATAACAAATCTGATCAAGCCATGATAATTTATAATTAAACTACCACAAATATTTAGTTCTGTGATCAGTTCCTCTGTATATATTAAGATAATCCAGAATATAGATTTCCTTCAGGTTGGATACAGAACTTTTTTTCAGAATGTTTTCATCCTTGACAGGAACAGATTTAGCCTAATCTTGTTCTCAGAAATGACAAAACATCTTTGCTAAATCTTGCAAAAAAGAAGAAAGATATGTAGTAAGGAAAAAATCAAATAGTCAAATCACAGGCAAGCTATAAGTAACTGGAATCAGGATCTCATAATGGAGAGTGTCAAGCAATCTGATTTATAGGCAGCACTAGCTCTGTATTATAGGTATCACCAGTTCCCAGCTTGGATCTTCACTCATGAAAGCTGCCCAGAGACCTAAGAATCCCAGAGACATCAGGACATCTGTTAATTCAGGAGACCAAAAACTATTCCCATTTAACTGGGAAGGGGCACAGCATTAACCGCAGGCTTGAACAACTTAGTATAGTCTCCACAAAGAGAAACTCCCAAGATATAGCAGGGTGTTACTATGGTACATAGGATTTTACCACCCAGAAGACTCTTAAAATCAATTCAAGAAATTATCATCAGCTGAGGAAAGGTGTTCACAGATGCCAGTGGCTGTGACTGATACTGGCCAGTCTTCATTCCACTTGCAAACCAAATCAAACCAAACCATGTTGAATACACTTGCTGGGTAAGCAAATGCTTTATTATATCTACTACTGATATCTACCACTTTCCTTCCTCCGCCAATAATACGACTCTGACAAAAAAGCAATCAGGCTTCATTGCTAATGAAGAAACAGGGTAACACAGGCACAAATGCATCTGCCATCAATATTTCTCTGAGCCATCAGCAGCTTTTACATCTCAGGGAATTGTCACAAGTTTAGCTATTGCCAAGGCCCTGTTTTCATCACTTACAGTATCTCTAATAAGGAATCCATCCAAGCAAGCATAACATTCTCCAATACACATGTATTGAAGAATCAAACAACCTTGCAAATTATAAGGAAAAAGTAATGGAATTACAGGAAAGTAATGAATTCCTAAAATTATGCTGCGTGGAGCTACTCAAAGCTGTATTTAAATGTCTGCTATAATGTAGCTTCCACTGAAGATCCCCAGGAACTTCTACACCTTTTATAGCTTGGAGTCAAGCAATTCTTTCTAGGAACTTCTTTCATGAAAGAAAACCCCCCCATTTGTCTGAATGTTTGCCAAAACAAATGACAAATATGCCATAGAGGTTTTGTCAGGATTCGGTATTATTCTCTTCTTACACTAGAATTGGTGAGTGTTTAAAAATGCCACATTTCCTTCCAGTGGAAGGGCACTCATACATGCACTTTCTGTTAATCATTTCTGCTTTAAAGCATTTAAGGGCCTTCTCAGGATAAAAGATACTCTATAGAATCATAGAAAATAAGGGTTGGAAGGGACCTTATGAAGTCATCTAGTCCAACCTCCTGCACAAAGCAGGACCATCCCCAACTAGATCCTCCCAGCCAAGAATTTGACTACCTGGGTCTTAAACATCTCCAAGGATGGAGATTCCACAACCTGTCAGGGTAACCTATTCAAGTGCTTTACTACCCTCCTAGTGAGAAAGTTTTTCCTAATATCTAACCTAAACTTCCCTTGCTTCAACTTGAGACCATTGCTCTTTCTTCTGTCATCTAGCTCCATCCTCTTTGGAACCACCCTTCAGGTAGTTGAAGGCTGTTAATAAATCCTCCCTCAGTCTTCTCTTCTGCAGGCTAAATAAGCCCAGTTCCCACAATCTCTCCTCATAGTGTTAGACCCTGGGGACACAGGTATGAGGATAATTATTGCCATTTGTTTTTCTGCTGGTGGGGGCCTGTAGCCAGAATCATGGACAACTATGCATTGGAGAGGTTTACAGCTAAGTGACATGGCATTGCCTCCTACCCTGCTGAGTAGGTAGGCAAAATTCTGCATCTCACAGGAAAGCCTGTACTGCAGCCAAAATTTGGAGAAGTTAAAGCATCAGTCAGAGCCAGTTTTGGAGGTGAACAACCAGAGCAATTGCCTACAGCTGCACTAGGCTAAATTAGGTCATAGGGTTAGAAAGGACTTCATGGGCCATCTAGTCCAGGCCCCTGCATGAATTCCGGATAAGTTATTCCTATGCTACCCCAGCCTCTTCTTGAAAACCTACAGATGATGGAGCAGCAGTGAGGATGGGAAAGAGAGAGAGAGAGAGAGAGGCCCATGGTTTGGTTTGTGCCTAGGGCCCTCACAAACACCAGCTTCAGGACCAGCAACTCACTGGAAAGTCTTTCTCTGGGATTTTAGAGCTAGCTTTCTAATTTGGGATTGAAAGATTTAGCTGCAGGACTCCTATTAAAATGAATGCAGCTCAAACCTCATGCAATGCTAATTGAACGAGAGAGTAAATCCAATGAAAACTTTAAAAAAGTGGGTTCCTGCCACATTGTGTATTTCTTGGGAGTGACTTGTTGTCTAATAAATTATGCATAAAAAATAAGCTAAGTGGACTTCAGACCTGAACTAAAATTCTCTTTTCCTGTCTGTAGCCACTGGCTCAGTTCTTTCACATAGAAGTATGGCTGTCTAATTGTTCTCACAGCCCCCATTCACAACAACACTTAAGCTCCTGCTTAAGTGCTGTTCTGAAGAAGAGATAATTTTTTCCATGGGGTTTTTAATGAACATCAAAAAAAATATCCACAGCTATACCCAAGGACCTGCTATAACATTAACTGAAACAGGGGAGGCCACCTGATAGAATCAGCCCTGTTTATATGCTACAGAAGTAGCTCAAACACAGGAAAAACCATTCAATTAATTGTGATGTCCCATGTCATTGATAAGGCAGATGTGCTTTGCATGGCATTTCGCAGAGAGCTTAGTAACCAACTATGGGCCATTTTAGACAGCAAATTACTGAGTCAATGAAGCCTCAATTAAGCCGCCCACAGCAATCATATGTGTTTCCGGTGGATCTGAAATTCAAGGAGCAGGCTGGGAGAGCTATAATGGCAAAAACAGCATTGATTTCAAGAGCATACTAATACTTTCACATGCCTTTGCACTGAAATTAATTCAGGAAAGGGGAAGACAACCTTTACCAGTAAAAACACAACTATAGGGCTTCTTTGGGAAGGAAAACAGGCAGTCATGAAGCAGCCACAGTTGAAAGATTTCTTGCACCTTTTACATGACAGGGACTAAGGGCCACAATCTCATTCCACTGATTAGGCATATAAGTGGCGCTAGTAGGCCTCTAAATTCAATCCTACTCCACCTTGCTCAAGTCCCTGAAAACCTATTAATGCCTCTGCTTTCATAAAATGCCTTTATTTTGGCTTAAAGACTAAATAGAAGGCAGGGTAGATTTGCACCTTATAGCCTAACCAGAGGAGATATATACACTATATATATATATATATAGAGAGAGAGAGAGAGAGAGATCTATATATATAGCACAAGCTTTCATGAAGTGAAGCTTACTTTATCAGTACCTGTATCTACTTTGCCTTCTACTTCACTCCAGACTAACACAGCTAACTACATCTCTTTAAAACTAAGTCACACAAAGCCGTGAGAACTCACTCACTTTTTGTATTTCCTCAGAATATTTTTTTTTCCTGCTAAAGATTTGAAGCTTTTTGCTTTCTGAAAGACAGCTTAAAGGTGCACTCAACACCTACACATGTTCAGGTACAAAGCAATATAATCAGGGGGATATACAGAACAAGTTCTGCTTCCTCATTTCTGGGAGTCATTCTTGTTCTTTCAGCCCTGGTAAAGGAGCCATTAAAAGTTAACTATTCACTCTGGAATCTTTTGGGGAGCTGAACAGAAGCCTGGGAGAATACCTTTCAAACAACAGAGTAAACGGACTTGTTGCCATGGCTTTCTAATAAATAAGGACCAGCTTCCATCACCCTTTGGAAGGAGCCTGAGATGTAGGCACTGGTTGTGGTCACAGTCCAAAGTCCAGAGGCAAGCCAAAGTGTACAGACTGGATGAACAATCCAAAGGTCAAGGCTAGGAAGCAAACCAGGGTCAGACCATGAAGTCTAGTTCAAATAAAGTGCATAGATAAGTGCCTGTTGACTTGTCCACGTCCTACAGCCAAACAGGGCTCTGAGTAGCTGAGAACAATTCTATAGTTTTTTTGGGTAGGTGTGGAGACTAGCTTCCCAACCATTATGTTGCTGGCCGTAGCTGAGGTAGACAGTAGCCCAAGCTGTCTATGACCTAGCCCTCAAACTGTGATGTGATGCCCTTTCTTGCACTGAGTAGCAGCTTAGCATGTGACTGTCCTTGCTAACTGTATGAGCATATGTGTGTTTGTACACACATGTACATTCATACACATAGATTTGTATATGTGGATACACAGATGTAGAGAGCATATACATTATCAAAAGGTGCTACCACTGTCAATGGATTGTCTCAACAGAACACAGAGATAGCGAGTGACAGTTGTTAGCATGTCTTGCACACATGAACAGACCATTAGTGTGTGGTATCCACCTATGTATACACATGCTAGCTATAGAGATATATGAAATGGCTAGAAGTTGAAATCCTCAGTGTTCTGTTCTTTTTGGAGGAAGAGTTGATGTGTTTTAATAGCTTCAACAGGAACAGAAGCGGGCAGCTTGTCCCAGCAGTATGCTGTGGTTTCCTAGGTAACTGAACTTGAAATAAGGTGATGTCTGGAACCGGGTTGTATCAAATCAATTTGCTGTAGGTGCATACATGGAAAAAGAAAACCACGTATAATCCTGCTAACTGTAAGGTCTGACATTATATCACCTATTCATTTCACTAATTGAAGGTTTCAATGCATTTTAATAATCAGAAATGGCATTTCTCCTTTCAAACCATCTATGTGGGGAGACCGTGTAGAAATTAGCCTTGTACATATTGTGCATTATTTATACATTGCTGTGCATTGTGCTTTACAGAGGAATGAAAAACAAAGGCCCCCGCCCGGAGGAGTTTACAATCTGAGGTCAGATTTTGAAAATCTGTACTCAGGTGATGACAGTGGAACTATGCTCATGAAGAAAGTTGTGCACATGTGCAAAGGTGAACTGAGCAAAAGCTTGCTTCTTTCCTCTCAATAACCCCACTGATATATAGTGTGTGTGAATTAAGTATGTAAAATTAGACATAAGGGAAAGGCTGGAACCATAGCAGCTCTGGGGGGAGAGGGCCTTGTTATACGGTAACTTTAGGCAGCTTCTATAGCTCTTAACCCCTGCACTGGATGCACGTTAACACCTTTTAAGTGGCTTAAAGCACTCCTTATTCGCCTTTACGTTACCCCATTCCAGGGCAGGATTATCCTTACTCCTGCTTTATTAACTTGTGGCCAGTCTCTGTAGCTTTTCCTTCCAAGTTGACGTCCTCCAGCACTGCAGGATGCAGTGGGACTGCTGTGCCTCCTGCTGCTGCTTGCTCTGGCCAGCTCTGCTCCCAGCGGGAGCAGAGCCATCTGGGTCCAAGAAGAAGAGGGACCCCCTGCCACTTGGACCTGGCTCCACTCCCCACCAGGAGCAGATCCAGCTGGGGAGCAGAGCTCCTTCACCCATTTGGACCTGGTTGGGTCTGTTCATGGCAGGAAACGGAGCCAAGTCCAAGTGACACTGTTCCCTCTCTGCTTGGATCTGGCTGGCTCTGTTCCTGGCAGGAGCAGAGCCGGTCAGAGCAGTGGTGGGAGGCACCATGGCTTCCAGGAGCTGGGGCTACAGCATTTGCTCTGCTTTTGGAGAGCAAGGAGCCTGTCCTGCACCTGCTCACCAAGCCTCTAGTGGAAAGTCACAGCTGTGCAGGTGAGGAGCAAGTTTTTAGCCTTAATTTATGACTGCTCCGCTAAGCCAAACAACTCTAAAACAGTTAACATTTGTTCAGCTTACAGCATAAGGTCTGACAAGACCCTGATTGTTAGAGGCCTCCCTCTAGTCTAGGACTTCAGAGACCCAAGTTCCTTGCTTCAGCACAGACTTCCTGAGTGACCTCAAAGAAGTTATTTAGCCTCTCTTTGACTGAGGTCCTCATGCATAAAATAGGAATAACAGAGCTGTGAAAATAAGTATGTTAAAAGACTGTGTGTAACAGGATACTGACTATGATGGGGATCATATAATGACCTCAAAAAGATGACTGCAACAGCAAAAGATGACAACATATATTAATTGTATGCGTACATCATGTTTAGCAGCACTTTACACTATAATCAACATTTGTATTTAAACTGATTTATACGTCTCAGTATTTAGAATGGAGGCCACTACAGACCAGCAACATAAAACAGCAGTGCATGGCCAAATCTCAGTTAAGCATCCACAGAGCTTTTTATTTATTTTTTTATTTTTATTTTTTTTTTAATTTTTTTTTAAGTTGCTGCCTCTATGTGAGGAAGGAGCTGTATCAGTATGAAAGGGGACACCATGTCTCCTCCGTCTTTTCGGCAGCTTGTTTATGTTGTACGTGTGACAGTACTTTGTGGGCCCAGGTCTGGCAACTGCTTTACAGCTTCCATGTCAAGCAGTTGAAACCATTCCACACCCGTAGGAACTGCTCAGCAGCTTGCAGGAACAGGCCCTTAAAGATAAGAAAATAGGCCTGCAAAAAAAATCTAGCAGATGGTTGAGGGTCAGGCTCAGGACCTGCAACCGCTTTAGCTAAATATGAAAAGTGAGTTTGGTTTCCAGTTTCATGTTGAGTCACTTTAATGTGAGTGGGTTTCTTGGGTTTGTTTTCTCTTTGCTTTTAACAAGTGTGGAGACAAAAAGAAAGAAAAACAAAAATGAGCTCATTGTTTAATTAAGCAGGTGGAAGTGTTACCACTTGAAATATTTTGTGCTATGCAGGGTTTTTAAATGTTTTTTGGGGGGGTGGGGAGGGAAAACTCTTTGGGCTGACTGGAAAAAAACTGACTGATATTTCTCCAAGTGTCGTACTCTAGTTCCTTGGAAAATCAACAAAGAAGCACTTAGCTTTTCCCTATATGGCAGTAATTAGGCATGAAACCACTACAATGGAGCAAAAATCTAAATGGGAGTGCATTATTCATAGTTTTACTACAGAAAGGTCATATTATCTTTGTACTGGGCACTGGTTTGAATAGTACTGGATGCTGTGTACAGCCCTGGTATCTCTACTACCAGTTTGAGATGTTAGAGAAGGTTCAAAGAAGAGTCACATGAATGACTTAAAGGAGAAAACATGACTAATGGCAATGGACTCTAGGAGCTTGATCTACCTAGCTTACCAGAAAAGAAAGCTAAGGGTGACTTGATCTCAACCTGCAAGTGCCTACAGGAGGACCAGAGACTCATAATAGAGTTAGGGTTGTAGAAGACCTCAAGGGGCATCTGTCCCTCCCACATGAATGCAGAAATATTATTCCTAAATCATCTGTATCCAATACTTTTCCAGTCTCCTCTTGAAAACCCCCAGTGTAGGAGATTCCACAACTCTTGTGGGCAGCCTATTCCACTGTCTCACTGTTCTAATTCTCTGGAAGCTTTTCTTTAGATCTACTTTACATCTATCTTGCTGCAATTTAAAGCCATTGCTTTGTGTCCTCCCCTCTGTGCCAAGGGATAATTGGCCAAAGGAGAATTGCTCAGAGCTCCAGTATGAAACTGGAGATAGGCCTGTTGCAAGTCTCTAGGTTAGGGTCAGAGGGGAGAGCACCAAGGGTGATGTCATGGTTGATGTCTGCTATAGATAACCAGACCAGGAGGATGAAGTGGACAATGCTTCCTTCAAATAGCTAATGGAAGTCTCCTGACCACCAGCCCTGGTCTCATGGGGGACTTCAATCACCCTGACATCTGCTGGGAGAGCAACACAGCAGTGCACAGGCAACCCAGGAAGTTTTTGGAAAGTGTTGGGGACAATTTCCTGGTGCAAGTGTTGGAAAGGCCAGCTAGGCGCCAGGCTCTTCTTGATCTGCTGCTCAGAAACAGGGAAAAATTTGTGAGGAATGTAGTAGTTGAAGGAATTTGGGCAGCAGTGACCATTAGATGATTGAGTTTAGGATCCTGAGGAAAGAAAGGAAGGAGAGCAGCAGGGTATGGACCCTGGACTTCTGAACAGCAAACTTTGACTCACTCAGGGAACTGATGGGTAGGGTCACCTGGGAGGCCAGTCTTAGAGGAAAAGGAGTCCAGGTGAGCTGGCTGCACTTAGAAGAAATCTTACTGAGGGAAGAGGAATGAACCATCCCCATGCACAGGAAGACTAGCAAGTATGGCAGAAGACCAGCTTGGCTTAGCAGGGAACTCTTCAGTGAGCTAAACTATGGAAAAGAAGCTTACAAGAAGTGGAAACTTGGACAAACAACTAGGGAGGAGTGTAAGAGTATTGCTTGGGCATGCAGGGATGAATCAGGATGGCCAAAGCACAATTGGAGTTGCAGATAACAAGGGATGTGAAGGGTAACAAGAAGGGTTTCTATAAGTATGTCATCAACAAGAAGATGATCTGGGAAAGTGTGGGTCATTTACTAAATGGGGGGTGCGATCTAGTTCCAGGTTGATTCAGAAAAGGCTCAAGTAATCAATGCCTTTTCATAGAATCATAGAAAATTAGGGTTGGATGGGACCTCAGGAGGTCATCTAATCCAACTCCTTGCTCAAAGCAGGACAATCCCCAACTAGATCATCCCAGCCAAGGCTTTTTCTAGCTGGGTCTTAAAAACCTCCAAAGATGGAGAGTCCACCACCTCTCTGGGTAGCCTGTTTCAGTGTTTTACTACCCTACTAGTAAGAAAATGTTTCGTAATATCTAACTGAAACTTCCCTTGCTGCAACTTAAGACCATTGCTCCTTGTTCTGTCATCTGCCATCACTGAAAACAGGCTAGCTCCATCCTCTTTCGAACCCTCCTTCAGGTAGTTGAAGGACGCTATTAAATCCCCTCTCAGTCTTCTCTTCTCTAGACTAAATAAGTCCAGTTCCCTCAGCCCCTTCTCAGAAGGCATGTGCCCCAGCCCCTGAACCATTTTCATTGCCCTCTGCTGGACACTCTCCAATATGTCCACATCTTTTCTATAGTGGAAGGCCCAAAACTGGACACAGTACTTCAGATGTGGCCTCACAAGTACCAGAGGGGAAGAATCACTTCCCTTGCCCTGCTGGCAACACACCTACCAATGCAGCCCAGTATGCTGTTAGCCTTCTTGGCAACAAGGGCATGCTGTTGACTCATATTCAGCTTATTGTCCACTGTAACCCCCAGGTCCTTTTCTGCAGACCTGCTGCCCTGCCAGTCAGCACCCAGCCTGTAGTGGTGCATGGGATTGTTCCATCCTAAATGCAGGACTTTGCAGTTGTCCTTGTTGAACCTCATGTGATTCCATTTGGCCCAATCCTCCAATTTGTCTAGGTCACTCTGGGCACATCTACACATACCCTTGACTGCACAGTTGGTACTGTGCAGTCCTGGCAGCACACAGGTTATTTTCAACCCTACTGCACAGTAGCAATGATCTACTGTACAGTAGTGGTGCTCATTGCTACTGTGCAGTAGTGGTGGCATCACAGTTAGAGCCTGCCAATGCTACATCTTTATAGCTCATTGCTACTGCAAAGTTGTGTCTCCTGTAGATGCATTATATGAATCCTAGCCCTATCCTCCAGCATATCTACTACTCCTCCAAGCTTAGTGTCATCTGCATACTTGCTGAGGGTGTACTGTATGCCATCTTCCAGGTTGTTGATGAAGATATTGAACCGGCCCCAGGACTGACCCCTAGGGCACTCCACTTGATACTAGCTGCCAACTAGACATTGAGGCATTGATTACTGCCCTCTGAGCCCGAGGCTCCAAACAGTTTTCTATCTACCTTGCAGTCCATTCATTCAGCCTGTACTTCCTTAGCTTGCCCTTTTCACCTCAGTCTTCACAGGCAAGGTCAGCTCTCAGACTACTGCACCTTGAAGCACAGTTTGAGGAGGAGGTGAGCAGCCAACAGTGGCAAAAGAACAAGTTAGGGACTATTTAGAAATGCTGGACATGTGCAGGTCCATAGGGTTGGATAGGATGCACCCAAGAGTGTTGAGGGAGTTGGCCAGTTGCAGAGCCACTAACCATCATCTTCAAAAACCCATGGTGATTGGGATGAGTCCCAGATGATTGGAAAAGGGCAAATATAATACCCATCCTCAAGAAAGGGGCCCATCCTCATGAAAGGGAAGAACATGGATCCATGGAACTACACACCAGTCAGCCTCACCTCAGTCCCTGGAAAAATCATGGAGCAGGTCCTCAAGGAATCTATTTCTAAGCACTTGAAGGAGAAGAAAGTGATAAGGAACAGTCAGCATGGATTTACCAAAGGCAAGTCATGCCTGACCAATCTGATTGCCCTCTATAATAAGTTGACTGGTTCAGTGGAAACAGAAAAAGCAGTGGACGTGATATACCTTGACTTTAGCAGGCTTTTGATATGGTCTCCCACACCAATCTCACAAGCAAGCTAAGGAAGTTTAGGTTGGATGGATGGACTGTAAGGTGGATAGAAAACTGGCTGGATTGCCTGGCTCAGTGGGTAGTAGTCAATGGCTTGATGTCTAGTAGGCAGCCGGTGTTAAGTGGAGTTCCCCAGGGGTTGGTCCTGGGGCCAATTTTGTTCAATATCTTCATCAATGACCTAGAAGATGGGATGGGGTGAACCGTCAACAAGTTTGTGGATGACGCCAGGCTGTAGGGAGTAATGGATATGCTGGACGGTAGGGTTAGGATTCAGAGAGACCTAGACAAATTGAAGGATTGGACAAAAAGAAATCTCATGAGGTTCAATAAGGACAAGTGCAAAGTCCTGCACTTAGGATGGAACAGTCCAATGCACTGGTACAGGCTGGGGGCCAACTGGCTAAACAGCATCTCTGTAGAATAGGGCCTGGGGGCTACAGGGGACAATACCCTGAATATGAGCCAACAGTGTGGCCTTGTTGCAAAGAGGGGTGACAGCATACTGGGCTGAATTACTAGGAGCATTGCCAGCAGATCAAGGGAAGTGATTCTTCCCCTATATTCGGCACTAATGAGACCACAACTGGAGTACGGTGTCCAGTTTTGGACTCCCCACTACAGAAAGGATGTGGACAAGTTAGAGAGAGTCCAGCAGAGGACAATGAAAATGGTTAGGGGGCTGGTGCACATGACTTATGAGGAGAGGCTGAGGGAACTGGATTTATTTAGTCTGCAGAAGAGAAGACAGGAGGGGGTGGGGAGAATTGCAGCCTTGTTAGGAGGTTTGATAGCAGCCTTTAAGAAGGGAAGTTTACGTTAGATATTAGGAAAAACTCTGAGCAGGGGGTTGGACTAGATGACCTCCCAAAGTCCCTTCCAACCCTAGCTTTCTATGATTCCAACACACCTAACTTTGTGTTTTCTATTCTCACTAGACAATGTGCAGACCCTTGCTTGAGCAGGCTCAGATCAGCACCTGCATTCATAAATTTAAATTGTAATCATATATTCCACACTTGTTGATAATAGCATCATGAAAACCCAGCCATCTGTACTGCTACTAAAGAGAGGCTTTGCATTTGTAAGCATGACTTGTACATTCCTCACTACCAGGGCTCGGGGGTAGAGGGAAAGTGTGAAATCTGTACTGGGGCATCCTCCAGCTTTGCCCTGTCTCTAATAGAGCCCTTCCACACTGGTCAGGAGATGCTAGGACCTCTGCTTAGATGGTTAGCCATCTAGACTAGGACAGGTTTCTTTGTTACATACATGTATGGTACCTAGCATAGTGGAGGCCCTGACCCATAGTTCCATTACAGTAGGAATAGTAATAATAATTCATAATAAATAATCATATTTATTTCCAATGTAACTAAACATATTCTAGCAAACAAGCTACTGCAATTTCCCTTTTCACAGTGAAGGCAAATCAAGACATTCAAATCTGACCATATTCTTTAATAACATTTTTTGTCTAAATAAAATATTTATTTTATGTGGTCTCTACCTGGGGGTCAGGCAGCTGGAGAGGGCAGTGACACATATTGAAGGATTCCATCCAATCTTCCCTACCCAAGTAGGTGGGACTGGGGAGGTCTGCAGTTTGGATCTACTTGATCAGTCCTTGAATGTGGCCAGCTGTTCATGCCCAGTATTAAATGACGCCCATGCATAAAACAACAGATAAATCCACTTGCCGGGTGTTTTTTCAAATATGATTGCAACGGGAAGGATTATCAGTGATGACACTAGGTTTCAATCTAAGCTCCATTTAGATAATTGGGCAAGCTGACATGCGTTTCAGAGCCCCTGTTTCAAACTGCTGGCAGGGATCCTTATACAGCAGGCCAGCCTAAGCCAAGTGCCCAAGCAGCCATGACTGCAGTGAGTCACCAGTTAACAAGAACTCTGCCTCAGCAAGCATCCTGATTGGCTGCTAGGAGTCCCATCTATTTATTTAGACCCAAATGGGGCTGTGGGTATCCAAGCCAGTCTAGAGTTTTGACCCAGTCTGCTGTGGCAAGTCTCTTGATTCCTGTTCTCTCTGGTTTATCCTGGTTCCTGACCCGGCATCAGCTTTTTCCTGGACTCCAGCCTCAGATTTCCCCTACAGATCCATTTCCTGGTTCCTGACCCCTGGCTTGATTCAGTGCTCAGACTTTGCCCTGCAGACTCCCCTTTGGACTTGGTAACTTGGCTATTGATTTTTTTCTGGATCCTGATTCCTGGCTTGATTCATTGCTTAGACTTCACCCTTTGGATTGCCCCTCAGCCATAGTAACTTGGTTGCTGGTTTTCTGGATCCTGACCCTGGCCTGTATACTGGACTCTGCCCCTGGATTTTCCTCCAAACCTCGTAACTTGGCTCCTGAATTCTGACCCGGCCTCTGGCTCCTGCCTTCCCTCAATGGCCTAACCATTAGGCAAGATTGCCCACACCCTGGTTCCTAACAGTTATCTGCAGAGTACTTAAACTTGATGCCAACAGGCTAAGAACAATTGACACTTGCACACTGTGGGCATTTTTACAGAGCCACTCTAATTAAAGCACCTGCAGTATCTCATGTATCAGTGCCCCTGCTCTTCAAAATGGTGGTGGGGGCACTTTAGCTAAAGCTTGTCAAACAAACATCCCCACCACCAATTTGAAGCCTGGGGATGCTGATACATGAGATGCAGAGGCTGCTGGAGCGCACTAATTAGCACACTCCAGCAGACTGTATTAATCCAGTGTGCTCCAATGCACTGTAATTACAGCTCATTAGAGCAGCCTCCCTGCGTGTCTACAGGCACCCTGTGTGTCAATGGACACCTTTTTAAAAATCCTGGGCTGTGCATAGTAACTGGTATAAGTGGGAGGAGGCTTTACATGAACTTCTAATAATACCCATTTCGGGAAGAATGAAATCCTTTCCACAGCCCCCTGTCCCCACCCCCTTTTTTGTGTAATTTTTTTTCCTTTTAGTTTTTGGGAAATAAGGCTTCTTACCATGCTCTCCAGCACTGAATACTGGTTTGATCATACCAGGCTTCTTTAAAGTCACATACAGGCTTTGCAGTCCTGTCACTTCATGTTAGGCCCTCTTCAGTCATCACTTTCCCAGCAGAAGATGAAGATATTCACAGAGTGGGGATGACACTGGTGAATTTCCTTGATCTGCAGCTGTAAAGTTGGCAGGGAAACAATGCAGGCTGTGTTTTCCAGAAGCAAGGCAAGAAGCCAGGAACAAGAAGCAAGACTGGCTAAAGCAATCAGCTTCAACGTGCTTTAGTCTAAAAAAAAAAAAAAGAGGAAATGTCAAAGCAGTTGGTACACAACAAGCGGTTGTCTTCAGCAGGCCTGCTTATGGCTTCATCTTTCATTCCTGACTGCCTTCTCCCCACTGTCTTTGTTGTCAAATGTCTGTAGAAAGCCCATTTCAAAATACGGTAAAAGCTTGGCAAAAAGTCACTTCGCGTGATATTTAGAAATGTTAATTCTTGCCTGACACAGGAATCTCCACCATGCTACTATCCAGTGTCTGATTTGTCCAAGGCCATTTGGCCCCCATCAGTGAAAAGAGGTCTTGTCCTGAAACCCTTGAAGTCTTCCTTGCCTGGTAGCTTGGCTATGGGAGGTCAAAAGAGAGGGCTTTGAGCCATTCCCTAGCATCAGCCTCCCATTAAATGGATAGGGAGGTAGAGGCCAAGCAATGAAATTAAGGGATTGTCTAAGGCACTTCCAGCCCACACCCAAGAGCACAACCACGAAGCAGCCCTACACACTTGCTTATCTATGGCTTGCATCCATAGATGCTTCTCAAGCAAATCCCGGGACGTCATTCTCCCCCTGTACTCAGCCTTAGTGAGGCCGCAGCTGGAGTACTGTGTCCAGTTTTGGGCTCCACAATTCAAAAAGGATGTGGAGAAGCTTGAGAGAGTCCAGAGAAGAGCCACGCACATGATCAGAGGTCAGGGAAGCAGACCCTACGATGACAGGCTGAGAGCCCTGGGGCTCTTTAGCCTGAAAAAGCGCAGGCTCAGGGGTGATCTGATGGCCACCTACAAGTTTATCAGGGGTGACCACCAGCATCTGGGGGAACGTTTGTTCACCAGAGCGCCCCAAGGGATGACAAGGTCGAATGGTCACAAACTACTTCAAGATCGTTTCAGGCTGGACATAAGGAAGAATTTCTTTACTGTCCGAGCCCCCAAGGTCTGAAACAGCCTGCCACCGGAGGTGGTTCAAGCGCCTTCATTGAACACCTTCAAGATGAAACTGGATGCTTATCTTGCTGGGATCCTATGACCCCAGCTGACTTCCTGCCCTTTGGGCGGGGGGCTGGACTCGATGATCTTCCGAGGTCCCTTCCAGCCCTGATGTCTATGAAATCTATGAAATCTTCTGCACATGTCAGTGCATGAAAATGAAGCAACATAGCTGCCTTAAAAACATGATACATACATGCTCAGCACCACCCTGAGGCTCTTTGTCTTGGCCATGCTTATTGGTATGGATTCAGTACCACCCTAAGGCAGTGGTACAACCTCATTTCCAAGATTTGGCCCATGTGGGGTCAGGGCATGTGTCAACGTGGCTCTGCCAAGCATGGAATGGGGGCAGTGTAGGCAGACCCCACATTTTAGATTGATTGACTTAAAAAACAGATCATAGGATGAAACAGTATTAGCAGTAATTTGCAACAAGTACCTTTTTACAGTAAATAAACCTTGTGCCCCAATCCCCCTTAGTATGGTTCAGCAATCCCAGCCTCTCCTTAACCCAAACAATGCCAACAAGTTCTATAAATCAAAAACATGTTTCATAACTACAAGGGATGGAGCAGAAAGTGTTTGAAAGGCTGTGTAGCATTGGAAATGCACATATACCTGCAGAACTCTTCAGATTTCTGTAGTTTCATATATGTATCCAAGATAGGCCAACCTTTCTGCTGAACAAAATTATCCTCTCATACCTTCTGGGTAGGATTGTTTACAATGGGAAATTAAGAAGCCAGAGATTTTCCTCTTGGCTGATACGAAATCCAAGGATTACTTTGACTGCTACATATGATAAATTACACAGTAGATATCTTTTACAAAGCTGATGGCTTCAGACAGTAATCTTTAAGCTGAACTGACTGGCGTTAACTTGACTGAACCTAATTGAAAACAAACCCAGTTGTAAAGACAAACCTATTTGGTCAATATACATCCAATCTGAAGATGGCGTTCCCTAAGCATATAACAACAAGTCCATTATTCTTCCTTCACATCATAATAAACTAGAACAGATGTCTCCTCTTCCAGAAACCATTTATTGATATATTTTTCAAATTAGAAAGGGAAAAAACATTAATTGCTTTATATTTGCTACAGCTCTGCATTCTGATTTTAGTCTTTATCCTGCTTCTCCGATGCCTGTTAGATTTTATTCAATTAGTTTCACTTGTTACATTTGCCTGGAAAAAACAACTTCCAGTATTTCTATTTTGTGTAACAACATGCTTTTATGTTCTAGTATGTAAATACCAATATATATCTATAATTAAATTAAAAATATGGCACTGCTGTAGGTGAATCATGACAACTGAATTACAATTCTGTTTTTCTGGCACTTTCCTTTGCCAGGCCTGTCTGTCTCTTCCTCACTTACTCTGTTCAACGTTGCACTTTTAGTGGTGGCAGAGCTGAGATGGCAGAGATTTTTGGAGGTGATCCTGGAAGTGAACACATTCCCCAAAAATTCCTGGTACAAACAACTGATTGACTCAGTGCCTCATCCTGCAAGCTACTGACCTTCACCAGGAGGTGCCAAGTATCTTCAACTCCCATTAAATTTGCAGAGAGCTAGGAGCCTGTGCCTATGGCCATACCACCCTCACCATGCCTGATCTCCTCTGATCTCGGAAGCTAAGCAGTGTCAGGCACCTGGGAATACCAGGTGTCATATTGTGCCTGAAGAAACACCAATGATGCACAGTATCTAAAGTGCCTAAGCAGTTGCAGCGGCCTCACAACTGACTTGACTTAAAGAGTTGTCAGTACCTGGCAACATGTGGGCCACACAGGTATAGATACCTCCTGTATTCTTGTTATGTGTGGCATGCATATGGCTACAACCAGGCTGTCAATTTTTTTTCTTTTAAAGAAATTGTTTGCGTTCCAAGCCAAATCAGCCAAATCAAGGCCAAATCCATGAATCAGTCCAGAATCATAAATGGCCCTACAACTGCCAAACATCCTCTACCCCCACCAGGGCCTTCAGATGTTTCTAGCATCTTTTGGCGGGCATCCTATGTGCAGGCCCAAACCTGGAGGCTTGGGGTTCAGATGCCTCCAAGTTTCACTTGCCCTGCTGGGCTTCTGAACCACTTCAAACAGCTCTCAGTGCATGAGAAACTGATTGGTGCCATGAGGCACACAGCACAATCCAGATACTGTAAATATAATTACTATTTTGTGATTCTATCTACTATATATATTGGAGCACTATATGTAATGGAGCACAGAGAGACTGAATTGCCCAAGATCCCACAGGAAGTTGGCAGAGGGTACTTCTGCAGTGACCTCCAGGTTCAGTAAATACAGGCATACAAAGCATGAGAGGAAGTACACAAACTATTTGTGGAGCAGTAGACAAGTCTCTGCAGTCCTTTAGCCTCTTTACCTAACTAGCTCACTGAACTGAGAGACCACTCCCAGTTCCCAGCTTCCCCAGTCTCCTGTTAGGGATCCTCCCTAAATTATAACTTTTATCATTACAACTTCCTTTGGTTCAAGCTCTAATTAAAGGGAATCACATGGATGTCTAAAAAGAAAGCCATGACTCCCTAGATCTAGGATTTCGCTATACTTGCTTTGGCTTTCCTGGTTAGGTATTTTGTTCCTTTAAGACTAGATTTACATCATCCATAAGGTGGGCATAGCAGAGTGGTAAGAAAGCACTTTTCTCACCTGCAATAGCAGCAAGAGCCAAGGCCCAATATCTCAGTAGAGATGTTTCAAAAGAGTCATGAGAGGCCAATATCACTGTCCCACCATGATGCAAGAACTAGGGAGAGAAATGGCTTTGCCTGTTGCAGAGAGAAATTCCTTCTCTGCTTCCTCTCAGCTTAAATCACAAGCTCTCTACAGTCAGAACCATGCTCCTCAGACTTCATGTTTCCCTGCGAACTTTAACAACACTGTAGCTTGATCAAGATCCAAACTCTGACTTATGGTGATAAATGTAACTGTGTCCTTATCACTTCCCTTCCATTTTTCAGATTCTGGTCTGGATACTTCCAAATTAAGACATCAGTTTCCAGAATAGCAAAATGGGTTTCAGTCTTGGATGCATTTAATGAGAAATTATAAATTAATAGTAGCTCTTCAGAGAAGATCTACTCTAAATCCATGTGGGACCCTTAAGAACAGTGAAATTGAAATAACTCACTCTCTCTAAAGTCCTTAATAAACACAGTTTAATCTATGAATACCAAGGCATTGTTCTAAAATTAAAAATAATCACTAAAGCCACATGGCAAAAGGATTTAATGTGTGGCCTCAGCAGACTTGGTTATGCCAAATCTAATTAAGGAATTGTATTTGCATCAATAAGTTATCATCCAAGGTAAAATAAAAGTTGTTCAGTTTGTTAGCATTCAGTTTCCTATAGGTGTACAATTACTGGGCTTATCCTATTGCAAAATAACTCAGCCAAGAAATCAATCAGAACACTACCGAAGTACAATTGAGTAATCTTCACATACTAACTAAATATAGCTCAGCACAGGATATTTTCTATAAAATAACAGTTCTCACCTGCACACACAAATGTGTATCTTCATAAGCATTTACTAGAAACAATTCGCTGTAAGTTATTGCAACACTACTAAAATAGAAACAGAATTTTCTTCACAAAACTGCTAAGAGCATCTTCAGTAATAACACAACCCCCCCCCCCAAAAAAAGAAAAGGTTGTTTTTTTTTGCCAAGCCTGTAGATGACAAGACTATTTAGAGTAAAAACCAAAACAGCCAGTGGATACCACCCAGTGAAACTTGGCTCAGAGACATGTATGGACAAGGGAGCAGAAGACAGACCCACACTAGCTCAGGTTCCTCCTGGCCAGCACCTCTTTCCTTATCTAGTAGATGGACAACTTGGCCAAAGTCAGGAGGAGTTTGACCAGAAGGTCCTAGGATTTTGTGGGGTGTGCATAAAATAAAAATTGTAGGGGAAAGTGCAGCCAGAATCTCAATAAGAGGTTCTTGAGGAGGCAGCGGAGGGGCTGCATCCTGGCACACTCAAGGTAGGTCAGTGCAGGGGTGTCTCTCAGGCTGCGGAAGGGACAGGTGTTGGAGTGTCCATGAAGTGAGCCAGGTGCATGCTTGTGCTGTGGGCTCTGCGCAGAAGCCGCCAACCTAGATCCCCAGATAGTGGGCTAGATGGCCCTATAATCTGACCCAGAAAAATAAATTCTTAAACACCTATGTAACGTTACTAAATCTTTTCTCTCTTTTCTTTTTAAATGAGGTCATGCAAGAGCAATTTCTTCATTAGCCTTACTTTTGTTTCTTTTCCTTTTCCAATAATCAGGATAAAAATGGGTCAAGAAAAATGGTACCAAGAATAAATCCAATGCATTACTATCTTACACAAATGACTCCAGTTGCCCAAATGAATTGAAGAAGCCTGTAACCCTGTACCATTTTCTACCAATTGCCCCAAATACAATAAACAACCAATTTCAGCAACTGTAAATGGACAAAAACTGACCTGTTGGTAATAGAAGCCTAAGATTTGAAAGTTGAGGTAATATCTTTTGTTGGATCAGCTTTGTAGCTGTGAGGGGTGTTAGATGCAGCCCAAGTGAGTTAGATACGAGTTAGAACAATTTTTTTGCTTAATGTCATTGTATTAATGAACATGATCAGTTAAATAGGGAAGTGGACAGCAAACCTTTGGAGCAAAGAGAAGTTGTTATAACTAAGTAAAGAACAGTTGCAACAGTTAAAACTATGTAAATCAGGAGTGTCAAGCTCATCTGGCCTTGTGGATGTAGGGCCATTCCATAGGCCAGATTGGGGCCATTGACCCCCCTTCTGTGCATGCTGGATCCACCACTCACAGCACCTGCTCTGTGACCCAGGCTGCATATAGTGTCTGTTCCAGCCAGGTTGGGTTGCAAGCTGTATGTTTCACACACTCTGACCAGTCCAGGATGTATGTTGCATTTGGTGCCCACCTCTGCTGGTCCAGGCCTGTTCCACACACGGTGCCCCTTCCGGCCAGTCCAGAGCCCACGCAGCACAGAGCACCTGCTCTGGGCAGTCCAGGACCTTCGCTGCATGGAGCACCTTGGTGAGCACCATGTGTGGCTCACATCCTGGACCGGCCAAGATGGGCACCACATGCAGTTTGACTCCCAGACTGGCTGGAGTGGGCATTGTATGCAGCATGCATCCAGGGACCCAAGCACAAGGCTGGTCTAGCATATGCCATGTGGGTCAACTATGAGACCCAGGGATAGCACCAGGAGGGATGGATAAGGGGGCTCCACTGGCTGTATCTTTGACACCCCTGATATAAATGACTATGATCCTGCAAAACCTGAGAGAGCTGTTATCACTTGTAGAGCAAAAAGAGATTAGCAGAGTGAGCAGATAATGTATAATAAGCCATAATGCCACTGATTGTGTTAAGTCCTTGGTTTTCATTGTGCCCATGGATTTTTGTTCCCATACCCATCTTTCAAATGTAATATGCATAGTTCCTTTGGAGACAAAGACAGTGAGGTAACAGAAGCAGAGTCACATATGACACATCTAAGAGGTACACTCCAGACCATTTTATTTAGGATCCCTCAAGAACTCCACTGGAAGTGAATGTCTGCCCCATCCAGGAAGAGCACACACCAACTGCTGCAGCTTCCTGAGCCTGACGAAGGGTTTTTGAACCCGAAAGCTTGCTTAATAACTATTCTCCAACCATTTGGGTTGGTCTAATAAAAGATATCAAATTCACCCAAGGAACCTTGTCTGCCTGCCCCAAACACAGAGGTTTCACCAATATAATTGCTGCCAGTGTTCCCACTTCCAGTGTGTCTAATAGTTCCGACTGAGGAAAATCAGCAGGATTAGGTTCATAATACATAGCAGACATGAAGGGGCAGGAATAATTTCCAAATTAACTAAGGAAAAAAATTACATGCCAAAAAAGGTAGTTGATACAATTAATCTTTTTTTCCTTTTTTACATTTGCCATTATTAACATTCAGCAAAAATGACAAGACCTTATTTTTACACTACCTTCTGCCTAAAGGCCTCTGAACACTCATCAAGCAGGATTCTAAAATTAACTCTTATAAATAAACAGTATCACATCACCTCCGCACTCATCCCAGGTGGTCCCATCCTGCAAATGTTAGGCACTCAAATAATTTTATGTGCATAAGTTGTGAACTAGTCACATGAGTAGAGCTAATAAAGATGCTTACTGATGCAATCATAGCCCAATTCAGCCTTGTTTGAATGGCAAAACTCCTATGGACTTCAGTGGTGCCAGGTTTTTACTCTCAGAATCTGCTGAATTCTCTTGTCTCTTCCACCTCTTCATCGTGACCTCTGTTTTTATTACCCATGTTACAGAGGCTACAACCAAGACCAGAGACCCATGGTGCTAAATAGTGTCTAAACATACTTAATGAGAAACAAATATAAGCTTCAAATGCTTACAAGGTTAACAAGTGCATAGAACAGAAGGTAGAAGAAAGATTGGGACATACGTGTAAGGTTGGGAACTGATGTGTGGAGAGAGCAAGTTACCAAAGGTCACACAGGAAATCTGTGACAAAGCTGAGAGTTGAATCTATGCCTCTTAAATCTCAATTCAGTGCCTTAACCACTAATTGTCCTGCTCTTTTTGGTATATATTGTGTGTGTGTGGCAAAGGAAGGGGTTTACTCTGTATGGATTTACTCTTTTCTGGCTCTGATATCATTTGTATATTAAGGGTTGTTTGTTTGTGCCCTTTGTTTGAGCCTTCTGAGGCCCTTGGACATGAGGCATTATAGAAATAAAAATGGATCCTTCTTAATTTATTTTATGTTTACCACCACTCTGCCCGCTGTTGCCACCCTTTACCAATCAATACCCCACTGTAAAAGATGTAAAACGTAGTAAGAGTCACACCGCTCATGCATGAAGTAGGTGAGCATCCTGTTACTTTCTACCCAGCTTTCACTGATAATCCTAGGCACAACCCAGAACAATAAATAAGAGATTACCAAGGTGTTGAGGAAGCAAATAAATCATTAATCTCTTTGCCACTGTAAAAGGAAGATTTTCTGACCTAGTCTCTGGTCATGCCATGGCAACATAGGCAACACGTAAGGAGGGCACAGGGAGGTATGTGCCCCCCTGCCTGAGATTGGCCGCTTCTGAAGCTGCAGCTGGCTTCTGAGAGTGGTCACTACCTGCACCCACCCCTCCACTGCCAACTCTGCTGGCAGTGGCTGCAGGCAGTCCCTGCTCGCCACTGCCGACACCGCGAGAGGTGGCTGCGGACAGTCCCCGTTCACTGCTCGCTGCCATGGTGGGAGACACCAGTCATTCATGCATGGCAGCATAGTACTTATTCACACAAAGGAGAAAATAGGCCCTGCCCAGCCACCCTCACAATGTACATGTCAGGTATGGGAAGTAGATGATAGGCAGGCCATGACAGGCACCCTTTATACAGTGTTCATTCAAGGCCTGTGTTTCTGGCATGCTTAAGAGCAGTGGCTCAGAGTACCCCCAGGGCAAACTCTCTGGGACTGACACATGAGGAACAGAAATGTGGGCAAGACCTAGTCTCTCAGTAGCATGACTGAGCATGCCACCCTGGTGTAAACATACCCAGAGGGCACGTCTACACATGCGCTGAATTGCACAGTTGTTACTGAACAGTCATTTAGTACTTGCTTAAGCAACTGCCGTTACTTGCAGTCCCGGCACGACACAGGTTGTTTCCAACACTAGCATCTCGTGTAGACGCGCCCAGAGACAACATTAGTCTAGTTATGGAAAGCAACACATAGCTCTCTGTTTTTAAAAAAAGGCTTTGGTTGCTAAGGCCAGAACCAATTAATGAGAAAGGCAGATTTTTGTGTACCAAACATGATGCATTTTTTTGCCATGAGCTTACAGGAAATCTAAATGTTTTTAAATAACTCTGTTACAGTGCCCTGAGGTTTTTAATGGAGAATGATTAAAAATGTATTGACTATAAGCCAAAAAAGGTTGCTTTGCAAATGTTTTAAGCCTCTCCAACCCAGTTAGGGTTGACCTCCATTTGAGGACACAGATTAACTTCAGCATGCTGATGGGTGGAGAGCACATACCTGTGGATAGTGGTAGGCCAAAGAAAACATTTGGACCCTTTCATAATAAAATAATTGGATGCAAATATCTGTGACATGCAAATTGTATTAGGGATTTCATAGACTCACATGACCAAATTTGAGCCTTATGCCATTGGAATTGCCTGCCCCGAATTTGGGGTTGAGAACATTCTTTGCCACCCATATTTATGTTAGGAAGATACCAGATCATTTAACAGAGGTTATTTATTTCATTAGGCCGTATAGAGAAAAGGGTTGATCAGAAATTAGTAAGTATTGTTCACAAAGACATCTGATATCTGAGCTTTTCTTCATGTCTTGAAATATAGATGCTATTTTTGAGGTTAACGTGTTCCTTCTTTTAGAACTGGAATGAGCATTCCCACAAGGGTGGACTGCCTATTCATTTGTGTCTTATGCTGATCATTCAGAGCAGTGGGTTGGTTTATAGGTGAGTCAACTAAATTAAGAATCTTCAACTACAATCTGAATGGCATTTTTTGAGGAAGCTTGAAAAAAGTTTGTTTAAATTACAATCCATGCTTTATATTTTTCTTGATTATCTTCATTGCAGGATTCCAGTGGGACTAGATTGTAATTACCAAAAAGAGAGAGAACTGTTTTATGTTTGGGATTTTTGGAAAGCATGAAGTACTGCATACCTCCAAGAAAACTATTCACAGGAGACTTCTAGGCCAATTTTGCAAGCTCATCCAAACATCTGAACCATTTGAGGTTTGTCTGTTGCCAGTCTGAGTAAACAACACAAGTTTCTCCGAACTGTAGCCAGACTTTGTAAGGTTTTACTTTTTCCCTGTCAAAGCCCTGTCTCCTTGCTCTTTACCCTTTCTTGCAGCATTCCAATAAGCCTCCATCTCTCCATCCTTTCCTATACCTTTCTAATCAATCTTGTCTTCATTCCTTCCTCATAAGCTGAACACACCCAATAAAGACCAGTGGTATGGTTCAACAGCATTGGGATTGATTCTGAAAATCTCCACATCTCCTACTAAGCTTTTTGCTTACTACTGCCTACAGAGTGGGGCAGGTAATGAGAAGGTGCAGGCCATAAGTCAGCACGGTAGTGTTACTGAGTAGACCGTAATGCTAGGAGACATGCAGTAAGGGCTATGTGCGAGAAGATGCTTCAGAAATCATCAAGAGTTTTCTTACAAGTCTTGGGATACCCTCACAGTAAGGAAGAACTTGAATCCCCTGTAAGGATGGTGTGATGGGGCTGGTTACAAGCTGTGGATATTTCCTTTAACATCTCTCATCCCATGGGCTTGTCACAAGAAAAGGAGCGACAACTAATTGCGCACCAGCACTGCCCAACGATTTCATATATTAACTGACGTCCCTACTTGAAAGAGATGAGAGAGTTTTTATCAAAACAATGAGAGTTGTGAGACAGACTGGAATTTTTCCCAAGGCAAGCTTAACATTTGTGATGGTCAGAAACTAAGGACTTTCTGCAAAACAATTTGAAAAGAAGCAAATAACCAGAAGAGAAGGGCTTTTCAAAACATTTCAAGGAAATTTTCCAAAGCAGCAAACATCTTCCTGAAAAGTGTTTGTTTTTTTTAATAAAAAGGGCCATTTAATAAAACATTTTGGCAAGATGATTTGACCTCTTCTGCTTCCCATTCCTGATAAAAGTCTGGTGCTGCACATGGTTAAGACTTGTTTTAAGCCCTCCTCAAAAAAATGCCACTTCCAGCAGCACAGTGAACCACCAATTTCAATTTCCAACCATAAAGTAAAAAGCTCCCCCATCATTTGTTCTTTTCCATAAAGTCATATTGCTAGCCTTTAACATTTTTTCCTGTTAGTTTGCACCATAGATTTTTATTAAATCATTTAGCATGTAATTTGCCTCATATTGCTTAATTAAGGGAATTGTTTTGCTGCAGAGCCTGTTGGAAGATGAATAGAATACATCCATTTGAATATGAGACCTGGCACTTCATAAAGCCATTCATTTCCAAGTTTACGCCTGGAGAAATAATAAACCAAATGCAGTTATGCTATCTGGAAATATGGCAGTACAGTTTATATTAAATGTTTATTATAGGTAAGCTGCACTAAACTGGAACACTATCTGTTTATATCTAGGGTTAGAAAAGAATAGTGTCTTCAATTCAAATAGACCTCCTAAGAGGTAGTTATGCCATATCTACACATCCACTTCTCTTACATAATTAAAGAAAAAATAAAGCAGGGAAAAGCTGCTAGACTGCCACTTTTAGGGGTACTGTCAATTCTGTCTCCCCTCCCATTTCAAAGACTGATAGGCGTTGTGTTTGTGCATCAATGAAAGAAAAGACATTCCTCTGCCTTCACCTGTCACATCAATGCTGCCATGTCTAGTACAGTCCACCAATCATACTGGAAAAGTTTAACCTCATTATATTGAAATCAGGTCCTCATTCTTTAATAATAATTTGTTTCTTTGGTACCAAGCGTGTGCTAGACACATACAGCCAAAATTTAGAATGCCTCTGCCCTAATGGGCTTACCACCTAAAAGCATGAACCTACAAAAAACTGGATACCATCAATGCCTAGGTGAGTGATTCTCAACCATTGTGGGTGCTGCAGCATCCTGGGTATCATGAAATCCTTTTAAGGGTGCCACAGGGTGCCGCACAATATTGACAACATTAGGTATGCAAACGTACACATAGATGATTCATAGATACTAGGGTCGGAAGGGCCCTCAATAGATCATTGAGTCTGATCCCCTGCCCGGGGCAGGAAAAAGTGCTGCGGTCATGTGACCCCAGCCAGGTGCTTGTCCAGTCTCCTCTTGAAGCCCCCAAGGTTGGGGAGAGCACCACCTCCCTTGGAAGCCCATTCCAGATTCTGGCAACCCTTAACATGAAGAAGTTCTTCCTAATGTCCAACCTACATCTACTCTCTATCAGCTTGTGGCTGCTGTTCCTGGTTATTCCAAGGGATGCCCTGGTAAACAGAGTATCTCCTATTCCCTGCTGCCCCCACCCCCGACCCCAGTGTGTTTGTATACTGCCACAAGATCCTCCCCCAGCCTTCTCTTGTGGAGGCTGAAAAGGTTCAGGTCCTTCAGCCTTTCCTCATAGGGCCTTCCCTGCAGGCCTCTAACCATATGAGTGGCCCTCCTCTGGGCCATCTCAAGGTTGTTCGCATCCCTCTTGAATTGTGGCACTCAGAACTGGACACAGTACTCCAACTGTGATCTGACCAGTGTTGCATAGAGTGGGAGGATCACCTCCCTGGACCTGTTTGTGATGCACCTACTAATGCATGACAAAGTGCGGTTAGCTCTGCTAATTATTTCATCACGTTGATGACTCATATTCATCTTGGAGTCAACAATGACTCCGAGATTTCTTTCTGCCACTGTGCTGCTGTTAAGGTCACCCCCCAGCCTATAGGTGTGTTGATGATTCCCTTTCTCTAGGTGCAGCACCTTGCACTTGTCCTTGTTGAACTGCATCCTATCCCTGCCCACTTCTTTAACCTGTCCATGTCTGCCTGGATTTGGTTTCTTCCCATCAGTGTGTTTGCTTTGCCCCATAGTTTTGTGTCATCTGCGAATTTGGACAGAGTGCTTTCCACACCCTTATCCAGGACACTGATGAAGATATTGAACAGCACTGGCCCAGGGACTGAGCCTTGGGGGACCCCACTGTCCACATCTTTCCAAGACGATACCAGCCCATCCACCACCATGTTCTGGGTATGACTCTTAAGCCAATTTGCCACCCACTTGACTGTGTAATCGTCTATGGCACAGCTGTTCAATGTGTTTATGAGAATAGAATGGGATACCGTGTCAAAGGCCTTCTTGAAGTCCAAGTAGATGACATCTACTTCAACTCCTGCATCTAAGTATTTAGTGACCTGGTCATAGAAAGAAACAAGGTTAGTCAGGCAGGATCTCCCTGCTATGAACCCATGCTGGTTGCCCTTCAGCATTATATTACCCACTGGACTCCTACAAATGTGATCCTTGATGATTTTTTCAAGGCTTTTCCCAAGGATAGAGGTGAAACTAACCAGTCTATAGTTACCTGGATCCTCCTTCCTCCCCTTCTTGAAAATAGGGACCACATTGGCCCTTTTCTAGTCCTCTGATACCTCACCTCACATGATTACAAGATAAACCCAGAGACTTCAAATAGGAATCCAGAGTGTCCAAAGCAGTCTGACTTGTTGTGGTCTTTCTGAGTTCTTTGCAACAGAAGAACTGTTCTATTATTTTCCCATAGTCAAGGAATGAGTGAAAGCTAAGAACCGGCATTTTGAGGGGTGCCTTGAGTATTATGAGAGATGCCTTGAGTCTAAAAAGGTTGAGACTCACTGACATAGGGTGTTTAGCAGTACTGAGAATGCACGATCAGACCTAATACTGATCATTTATAGGTGCGGGTTAAGAATCTTGGAGCGGTGCTTTTCAACCTGTGGTCCACAGGCCCCTGGATGTCTGCAGATTATGTCTAAGGGGACCATAAAAATTACTATGATCAAAAGTATGCAAATTTCCTTACAATTCAAAGGTGTTTGCACCTCCATTCGAGATTTTTTAGGGGTTCGCAAATGAAAAAAGGTTGAAAACCAGTCTTCGAGCAATAAAAAGTGATAGAACAGCCATTCCAGACCATGACCTCCCTGGAATCGTCCCCCAAACATAGCCATAGTCTCACCAGGACCATCCCATTCCCAGTTAGTAATATGGGAAAAGCAAGATGGGCCTGATCTCCTGACACCTGCTTGCCATCTCCAAGTTGAGAACTTAGTTATAAAAGTGAAGCCTAGCACTTGTCTTGTTGATTCAAGCACTTTTTTTAGATTTTCTGCTTTAAATGAAACTGGCATGAAGAGTCCAAATTTCTAAGCCACTATTGTTCTCCCACCAAATGAATTGCCCCAACTCATAGCAGTAAGCAGCAATAGTGTGTGTGTATGTGTGTGTGTGTGTGTGTGTGCGCGCGCGCGCGTGTGCACACACATGCATGTGAGTCCTTGGAACTCACAATAATAGTGCAGGTATCCATTTTCACACCTAAGGAGGCTGTTTAGGACTCTCTCCTGTCTTATCATTTGTCTTAACATTTTCACTTGTCCTGTAAAACATTTTACCAGACAGATAAATGGACTTTTTTTCCCCTTAGGTTCCAGGAGTTTATGCCCTAGTAAAGAGTACAGTTAAATCACCAAAAACAAGATTTGGTGACCTGCTAACAAGCAGAAATTGCTATGGTGACTGAATAGAAAAACATGGAAAGCGAAGGCAAGTGAAGCTTCAATAGCACTAACATCACATAGCAGTTTTTTTCTTTGACAAATTTGGAATTTGATTTTGTAAGTCCACAGGAAAGCAGCCTGATCACTCAGCTAAGTACTGGCTTGAGGCCAAAGTATAGGATATACTGAAACCATACATAAAGATACAGAATGTATGTCGGGTAGAAATGGAGGTGTGTTTGGTGCTGGGAGGGCAGGGAGGGTGGTGTTAGGGAAAAGTTAACATTTGGGTTTATTTCCTATAGCTTTTGGCTGATAGATGGATTAAATTAATAACTTGCTAGACATAACTTGCCAGACATACAAACAACAGGGGCCTCAGGACCTGTGTTTTAAGAGCTGGCCATAAGTGGGTCTCAGGCCTAGTTGAGACTTAAGCTTGAGAAATGAACTGCAGTCACAAGATTCAGACAAAGCGATAAGGAAGTATGGTAAAGATGAGAAAATAAATCATAAGGGCTTGCAGAATTGGTTTGAATTTTTTAGATGAATTTTGAAAAGTAAAAGTGCCAACAGCTCCAGCAGGTAAATACTAACAATGGCATGGTAACCAGAAGGGGGAAAGACCGAGGGAGGTCAGTGGCACAGTTGCACCCTCTCCTCGGGGTCAGATGGGGACATGGAAGTTGGGGGAGGGGAGCACTGGGTTCTCCTTCACTTGAGAATAGTAGTTAGCAACAGTGTTTAATTCTCTTTCATGTTTCAGGTTGTAGTTTTATCAATTTTGTTTGGATCTTTAATCAAACCATGTATAAAAATTACTTGTCCTCATGGTGTATCCTCCTGGGATGAACTTTGGTTCCTAGCCCCTAGTCCACAAAAGCCTGAAAGAGAAGTCACCCATTTATCACGGAGGATTCTGTTTTAAATGTTTATTTGTTACCTTTGCAAAGAAAATATGGCAATACTCAACATACATTGCCTCTACAAACTGTCTTAACTTCCATGCTTTGAATAGATCTGGCCTAAGGTTTTACCATCACTTTTAACCACAAGGCACATTTATCATAAAAGTGAACCTGTTTTTGTCACAGCCTGATACATGATAGGTTTTATCCATCCTAATAATCATCTCAGCCTGCAATCCCAATAAGAACAATCAGAACATTTCAGCCACTTACAACATCCATTTCTCTCCTTGGATAGTCTCATTGACCAGAAGCTGAAAGAACAGAGAGAAATGCTGAGGCAGACCTTAGTGTTGGGTTCTGTAACATTTTCAGTGAGTTTATGCACTTTACTTTGTACTGTGGTTGCAGAGTTTGCATGGTAAAGAAAATGACTGTGATATTCTGCACACAGACTATGGCAAAGGTGTCTCCTAATAAAGGGTTAACTTCTCAGAGAATGCAGTCCCCATTAGAAAGCCGTGGGACTTCAGGGCAAATTGGCCAATGATAGTTCGGAGCAATTATATAATGATCCAAAATTAGGTTCAGGTGACTCACTCACATGGAAAATTTAGGAGAAGAGAACAAAGTCTGTCTTCATAATGTTCCCCCAGCAGTTTCAAACTGGACTGAATATTAATCTTCACTCCTCCTAAATTGCTTTATGGCATAGAGTTCAACTTGATGTGGCTATGCATATTTCCCATATTCCTCATCTGAGATATCTGTATATCCATGTGGGGAGTGGAGAGGAATTATTTGATTTTCTGGTGTGATTTTCAGGACCACAGAATTGGAAATATGCTTGAGTCAGAGATAAGCCCGAATTTCACTACTGGATCTGATTTAAGCTTCTATTAAGTCTGGGCTTTCACAGATTGGGAGTTCTGGTTTGGGTTTATCTATTGGTTATAGATGAGCCCATTATTCAATTGAAAATTGGATAACACCCAGTATTCACCTAATACCCCTGGCAGGGGTCACTCTACAAAGATATATCATGTATTGGTGTGGCCTCTTTGAAAGCCTTGTAACAACCCTGAAGCTAAGTGATACTCCACATTTTGATGACTGTATTCTGTCAGGTGATGTACAGCAAACTTTCTGGCCCTGAGAAAAATATTCAAGTTAGCCTTTGCAACCAACATATAATATACCAATTCAGAATCAGTTTGCTCTAATCCAACCTGTACTAAATAAAGCAAAAGAAACCCCCTCCCAATAGCTTGCTAATGTATGTATGGTTTTAATTCTTTGTACATTTTTTGTTTCTTTTGCTGGTTTGGGGTTTTTTCACATTTTTTAAAAAATTTTTTAGACTTTACAAAGTCGAGTATAGAGACTGTGGAAGACAAGTACAAAATAAGTTGGGACATATCTGAAGAAGGGTTGCATTACAGTGTGACGGGCTAGCTGGTAGTGATTTAGCCCAGGGGTTTTGAAAGGGGGGATTCCCTTTCCTCACCAATCAGGCCCCAAAGACTTGCCTTGCATGTCCCCTGATTGGCCCTTTGGGTTACCTGGAGGGAGAAAAAAGAGGCAGCGCGGCTGAGTCAGGGGAGACCAGTGAGGGACCACAAGGAAGAAGTTTCAAACAGCTGGCAAGAGCTGGGCCAGTGGGGCGGGAGCAGTTACCCCAGAAGAGTCTGAAGGAGTAGGACCTGCAGGCAGCAGTTGGACCCTCAGCAGCACGGCATGCGGCCAGCAGGAGAATCTCCCTGCTGGGATCCAGGATCCCCCATGAGAGTCTGCAGCCAGCAGGAGAGGCTCCTCAGCTCCAGCGAGGATCTGAGCAGGGACCTGAGAGGTTTCCAGCTCTGCTTCCAGCTCCTCCAATAAGAGGCCAGGCAGCTCGACATGAGACTGGGGATCCTGGAAGGTCAAGACCACTAGCCAGTTGGTATAGTACCAGCACTTGTGGCTGTATGGTAGAGTTTCTGCTTACCATGTGGGGGATCTGAGTTCAAGTCCCAGCTGGGATGACTTGGGGTGAGTGAAGTAACAGAGAGAAATTCTTGTTGCAGTGGAAAGATGGCATTGTGTTTTCCCTCTTTCCCCACACTCCAGGTACCTAGGCCCTATATTTCTTATTATTTGACATTTTGTATTTTGTGCCTTTTATATTTCACCAACCAGTATTGTTTGTTCTGCTGTTTGTGTTTTATATTTTGTTAACCCTGTCTTTTGTCAACTGGATGAATATGTCTATGATTGTAAGTGCCTAACCTTTATTGAATCCTACCCCCTTGGGGCATTGTAGTGTCCCCTATACCCCCTGGTTTATACCCATTATGTTCCCACTACTGTTTTCTCATTAAAAGGTATATGGTTAAGTCCCCATTGGTGGTCTGGCTCTGCTCTGTAGGGGAAGGAGGGTCTCTACACCTCCCACAGTGCTTGTGCACCTGCTCTGATCCCTTCAATTGGAGAGGGGGTACATCTTGGAGTACTGACCGGGTTACAACAGCTTTAGATTGCCAAACACAATACAATTGGCTGATTCAGACTCATAAGATCTAAAATAATTTCATACTGTTGTCCTATGTGCTGGCCTGTTGTATATTTCAGCAATTAATGGGCCAGCACGTACATGAGAATAGGTCCCAGGACACTGTGGCCTAAAACAAGATGGTTTTGGCACACAGTAAATCTGATACTGCAACAATAAGATCCATTTCTCGTGATATTAACGATTGGATCCTGAACCTGGTAACACTTGGGCATATGTTGAATATAGCACATAGTGAATAGTCTCATTATTCAGGCCCCTATTCAGTATTTCCACTTGAACTCTTGCTACTAGAAGTGTGTGAAGCAGGCCCTATTTGATTCAGATTCAGATAAGGCCCAAATAAGGGGCAGTGATTTGATTCATTGATTCGAATCACTGTCCCTGATTTGATTCAGCTGAATCCAAATCTGAAAATTCAATGCTGATTCAGAGAATCAGCAATTTGGACATAGACACAGCTTTAAAAGTTTTTTCTACATACCTTGCGGTAGCAGGTGTGGCTTGTGATTGCTGCGATGTTGGGGTACATGGAGTGTCTCACAGGAGCAGGGGGGCTTCCACGTGCTTGGCAGTGAACCTGGAAGTGGACCAGAGAGCACGCTAGGGGGGCCCACTGCATCTCCCTGGCTTGGCAATCAGCCACAGGGAGACCCTGGGTGCTCCCCCCACCTCCCCAGACCCAGGATGCACCAGTCATCAAGCCAGAAGGGCATAGAGGGCCCCCACAACGTGCTCCCCGCAGGACCTGGAAGTGCTTCTGGTCCACTTCTGGATCTACTGCCAAGCATGCTGGGGAGCCCCCCCCTTGTGCTTATGTGGGATGCTCCATGCGCACCAGCATCGCAGCACTCACGAACCGCCTGCTACCTTGAGGTATGTAGAAAAAATACTTAAAGCTATCCATATATCTGATTCGATTCGGAGAGACTAAAGGGTACTCTGATTCAATTTGGATTTGGAGATTCAGCCACTGAATTAGGCCAAATCTCCACCAAATTGAATCAGGGACCAAAGCTTAGCGCAGCTCTACTTGCTACATATATAAGAAGACCTTGGTCAATGGGATAGTTTTTACCACTATCAAATATTGGATGGGATCTTAGGCTGATATTTTGTGATACAAGCTTGCCGCCCCAGCACACACCTCCTGGTCCCAGTTCTATGCCTGACACACCAGATGTTGTCAGATAATCAAGATGGGATCAGAGGAGGACGAAATTGAGGTACTGTGGGTCAGGATACAAGGGGCTCAGGGGGAAAGGGACTTGGTAGTGGGGGTCTACTATAGACCACCACACCAGAAGGATGAGCTATACCTGGAATTCTCCAGACAACTCTCAGAGGCTGTACAGTCAAGCAATATGGCTGTCATGGGTGACCTAAATTACCTCTACATCTGCTGGGAGGAGCAGTCAGCCCAATCTAACCACTCACATAGGATCTTAACCTGCATACAGGACTTCCACCTAATGCAGGAGGTATACGATCCCACTAGGGGAAATACGTTGCTGGTCTTGATGTTACCTACAGGGGATTAACCTGGTAGGGAATCTGCAGGTACAAGATAACTTAGGGGATAGTGACCAATGTTCCCTCTAAGGTGTAGCAATCTGTGAGCGTGCCGCTTCGATCTGTGAGCTCACCGCTTTGGTTCCACTTTCGCTAAGCCTGGATCCGGACTACGCTAAGCCTAATAGACTAGAATCCTCATGTAATGGATCCTCATGCAATGGATTTTGCAATAATGCTCCAAGCACAAGACTGAGGGCTGGGGAGAGGAGCAGTTCCCTGGAGCTGGTAATGGGGACTCCCCATTCATGATGCAGACATCTTATGTCATGGTTAAACAAAGTGCTTTGGGTAAATGTGATATAATTTACCCAAAGCACCTTGTCTGCCTATGTCCTTAGACCAACACAGCTGTAACCAGCACCCCAAACTACATCATGGTTAGGAACGATTCCTTGTGCCTGCTCCTTTTCCTCTGATGCAGACCCAGGTTCTGCGCCATCCTGCTCTGACCTTTGCACCTGAGATCTGGGGAAGCCAAGCTCTGCACATGTCCCTGTTCTGGGAGAAAGGAGCAACATGGACTCCAGGCTAGGGAGCAGAGCAGTTCCCTGGAGCCAGGAGAGCTTGCACCAGCCCCAGCCCCCTCCTCACCTCCAGGATTGAAGAGGCACATGGCCTTGGGGCTGGGGAGTGAAGCAGTTTCCTGGCAGCAGCCCCCACCTCCAGGAGTGAGGAGAGACTGCACCAGCCCCCAGCCCCAGCCCCCACCTCACCTTGCCATGCTGCAGCCCAGCTCCTCTCCAGGCGGGTGCACGGCCTTAATAAGTTAGTGCACAGCACTGTATTAAATTGTGCACAGCCATGCACGCGTGCACCTTGGAGGGAACCTTGATAGTGACCATCGATTGATTGAATTCACTATCCGGCGAAGGGTGGGTAAACTAACCAGCAGAGCTGAAGTGCTAGACTTCAGAAAGAATAACTACAGTGTGCTCAGGAGATTAGTTAGTGAGGTGTTAAAGCACAAGAGTATTAGTGAAATGGGGGTCCAGGAAGGGTGGTCGTTCCTCAGGGGAGCGAACCTATGGGTGCAGAAGGAGATAATCCCATTGTGCATAAAAGGGGGCAAAGGGGCCAAGAAGCCCTCTTGGCTGAACAGGGAAGTCCAGGAAAGCTTAAGGGCAAAGAAAGAGGTATACAGGCTGTGGAAACAGGGGGTAGTTACCAAGAAGGCGTATACCTCCCTGGCTCGCACTTACAGGGAATCAGTTAGGAAGGCCAAAGCAGGATTAGAATTTAGGCTGGTGACAAAAATTAAGGACAACAAAAAGGTCTTCTTCAGGTATACAGGGAGCAAAAGGGAGGTGCAGGATAGCATAGGACACCTACAGGACAAACTAAGGCATTGGTGACAGAGAGGGGGGACAAAGCTGAGCTCTTCAATATGTTCTTTGCATCTGTATTCCTAGACACAGACCAAAACAAATCTCCCAGTTGGATCATAGATGGACACAGGAGGGACACCAACCTACCAACTGTTTGCACAGACTTAGTGAAGGGGCACCTGGAGAGGCTGGATGTGTTCAAATCAGCGGGCCCAGAGAAACTTCATCCAAGAGTGCTGAAGGAATTGGCCAGTGTCATAGCAGAGTCACTGGCATGGCTGTTTGAGCACTGGTGGTGCTCTGGTCAGGTCCCAGAGGACTGGAAAATGGCCAGTGTGGTCCTTATTTTCAAGAAGGGGAGTAGGGAAGAACCAGGAAACTAAAGGCTAGCTACTCTCACTGCTATCCTTGGGAAAACTGGAAAAAAATCATTAAGGATCACATTTGTGGGAGCCCAGCAGGGGAAATAAGGCTGAGAGGAAACCAGCACAGATTCACTGCAGGTAGATCCTGCCTGACTAACCTTGTTTCTTTTTATGACTAGGTCACAAAATGCTTAGACACAGGGGTTGAGGTAGATGTCATCTACTTAGACTTTAAGAAGGCCTCTGACACAGTATCTCCTTCTGTTCTTGTAAATAAACTGACAGGCTGTGATGTAGATGATTACACAGTCTGGTGGGTGGCAAATTGGTTTAGGGGTCACACCCAGAGAGTGGTGGTTGACGGGTCGATATCGACCTGGAAAGACGTGGGCAGTGGAGTCCCGCAAGGCTCGTCCTTGGATTGGTGCTATTCAATGTCTTCATCAGTGACTTGGATGAGGGCGTGGAGAGCACCCTGTCCAAGTTGACAGGTGATACCAAATTATGGGACAAAGTTAATACACCATAGATTCACAGATGCTAGGGTTGGAAGGGACCTCAACAGATCATCAAGTCTGACCCCCAGCCTAGGCAGGAAAGAGAGCTGGGGTCAGATGACCCTAGCCAGATGCCTATCCAGCCTTCTATTAAAGACCCCCAGGGTAGGGGAGAGCACCACCTCCCTTGGAAGCCCATTCCCAATTTTGGCCACCCATACCATGAAGAAGTTTTTCCTGATGTCTAGCCCAAATCTGCTCTCTGTCAGTTTGTGATCATTGTTCCTTGTTACCCCAAGAGGCGCCCTGGTGAACAGAGTATCTCTGATCCTTTCTGCGTCTCCCTAATGAATTTGTAGGTGGCCACAAAATCACCTCCTCAGCCTTCTCTTGTGGAGAATGAAGAGGTCCATGTCCCCCAGTCTCTCCTCATAGGGTTTGTCCTATAAGCCCCTAACCATACAAGTGGCCCTCCTCTGGACCCTCTCATGTCTGTCAACATCCTTCTTGAAGTACGGCGCCCAAAACTGGATGCAGTACTCCAACTGCGGTCTGACAAATGCTGCATAGAGGGGAAGTATCTCCTCCTTGGATCTATTTGTCATGCATCTGCTGAGGGTAGGGAGTGGATCCAGGTAGATCTGGACAGGTTTGAAAAATGGGCAGAACAAAATAAGATGCAGTTCAACAAAAACAAGTGCAAAGTGCTTCACCTAGGCAAAAAGATCCACCAACACACGTACAGGCTGGGGGATGACCTTCTCCGCAGCACAGCAGCGGAAAGGGATCTTGGAGTCATAGTTGACTCCAAGATGAACGTAAGTCATCAATGTGACAAAGTGATCAACAAGGCTAACTGCTCTTTATCATGCACTAGCAGATGCATGACAAACAGGTCCAGAGAGGTGATGCTTCCCCTCTTTGTGGCACTGGTCAGACCACAGTTGGAGTACAACAGGGATGCAGAGACTATTGAGAGGGTTCAGAGGAGGCCACTTTTATGGTCAGAGTCCTGCAAGCAAGACCCTATGAGGAGAGACTGAGGGACCTAAATATCTTCAGACTTCACAAGTGAAGGTTGAGAGGTGATCCTGTGGCTGCCTATAAATTAATCAGGGGAGGGCAGCAGGGAATAGGAGATGCTCTATTTAGTAAGGCACCCCCTGGAGTAACTAGGAATAATGGCCACAAATTGACAGACAGCAGATTTAGGTTGGACATTAGAAAGAACTTCTTCACAGTAAGGGTTGCCAAATGGATTTCCAAAGGAGGTGGTGCTCTCCCCTACCTTGGGGGTCTTCAAGAAGAGACTGGACAAGCACCTAGCTGGGGTTGTCTGACCCCAGCCCTCTTTCCTGAGCAAGGCAGCGGGTCAGACTCGATGACCTATTGAGTTCCCTTCAACCCTAACATCTATGAATCTATGAATCCTTGGAGACAGCCTTCTGCAGTGCATGTGCCAGAGGAAACTTTCTTGGGGTACAGCTGAAATTTCTTAGGTTCTGAGCACTACTCTGGCCTTTTTATACCACATAAAAGAGTGGGAGTAAGAAGCTCACTTTTAATAAGTGAGGCAACAACATCATCCTTTTAGCTCAGATGGGAAAAACTCTTGGTAAGCATCATGGGCACTGAAGTCTATTGTTCTTTCCCATTCTCTTAGTCTAAACATCTGTGGGTCTATCTAGGTACATTTCCTTATTTTCCTAATGCCTTTCAAGCTTCTCAGCCACACTGCTAACAAATGAAATACCAAGAACAAAGAGAAACCAGAACACTTTACTGTTCCTTGGGGCAATGAAGGGTCTACTTACCTAATAATGTCCAAAGTCATAACAAAGCATTAAAATAAATATTAGGGACAAAAACAAAAGGCAGAAAAAAAATCTCTCTCTTGCAGAACATGGCTGCTGCTGTTGCTCCTGGGACTTTCCAGTTGCCTAAGGGGACACAGGACCCTGCAAGCTTAATCAGAGACAACTCAGCAGAGAGGATCTGAAGCGATAGGCAAAAGACAATATAAGGGTAGTTCAATAAATGTAAAGGCCATAGTGATGGACATTGAAATTAGGTACCTGAATTGAAACGTAGTCACTGATCGTTCAGATACATGAGATTGACTTTAAACAAGTGAGTTATCCCTCTGAACCTAGTAGGAAGACTTACAATCTTCTGGTTAAGCACCTGTGTAAATATTTGCAGTATTAGGGCTTTAGACAATTAAATAAATTTCTTGACATTCAAAGGTGTTAAGCAGCCAAGGACAGTTCTCACTGATGTGAAGGGGAGCTGTGGATGCTTAGCACCTCTGAATAATGTAGACCCTGGTAATATCCCCACTCTTCAAAGGTGCATGAATGGGCCTATAGGTGCCCACTGTTACAGGGCTAGTTGTGCCTCTTGCCCTCTTTGGTCTTGTCAGAGGTATGTAGGGTCTGACTGAGCTCATCCAAGTCTACCAACCCATGCCAGAGCTGGAAGGTCACCTATAAAACTGCTTCGGACTTGTCCCAGCAATAGCTCTCAGACCCACTGGAGGCTGAGGGTTCAAGAGTGCATGCTGGGGACCAGTTTAGATCAGACTTCCAGATGAAATTCCAGCTCTGGAGCAGGTCAGCAGACTTGGGTGGACAGGATATGCACAGTCCCCTGACATAGTGCAGACCAGGCTGCAGTGATCACCAGGTTCAATAAACACAGACATACATGAATGAGAAGAACTCAAATAAGCAGTTTTATTACGGAGCTGTAAGCAGCCTTTGCAGGCCCTTTGTCTGGCTCTAGCTAACTAGCTACTTCACTGAAGGATCACCTCTCATTTCCCAACTCTGCAGTGTTACACCTTTATCACTACACAGGCCTCTCCAGTGTCTTTAAAGGCATACTCGCAACACAGTTAGACCCTTTGCCAACTCTCATTTCACAAGTTTTCTGTTCAGAGACTGGGACCTGGGTTCACCAACTTACTCCTCCCCTCTTAGGAAGGTTTAACTGGGTTTCAGGGACCTTCATTCTGGAAGCAGTGAGCAGCAATATTAGTCAACCACCTGCTTAAAACAGAATTTTTATTTAGCAGCTGAAAAAACCCATGAGATAAAAACAGGATTTTAAAACACCAGACTATTTAATATAGGGTTGCCAACCCTCCCAGATTGTCCGGGAGGCTACCGGAATTGGCATCAATCTCCTGGTGACTATTGAAAGCAGTGCAGGAGATTGATATTGTGAACGGGTTGAATAGTATAATTAATGACATTACGTCATGTTGGGGAAACAAAATCTCCCAGAATAGTTTCAGTCAGAGTTGGCAACCCTAATTTAATAGCATATATTAATGTCATCTAATGTTATGGTTCACTATAACCTAAGTTAGAGAAGTTTTTCTCTTAAATTACTGTAAGAACAGAATCATCAACATCAGCCTGCTTTCTTGTGTATGACAGACAAACAGACACACAGAAAAAACTGTTCTCTCACTCATTCATCTTCCCATACCAAAAGGTCAAATACACTTATCCTGTAGGCTCTGGCATTTTATTCCAAAGCAGGCAACCTACCGAACCTGTTGGATCTCTACAGTTTTCTCTCTCTATCTAACTTCAGACTATATACTCTAAGTGTGCAATTTTCAAAAGTGCCTAACCTATTAGACAAGGTTCCTTGGGTGAATTTGATATCTTTTATTAGACCAACCCAAATAGTTGGAGAATAGTTATTAAGCAAGCTTTCGGATTCAAAAACCCTTCGTCAGGCTAAGGAAGTTTCAGCAGTTGGTGTGTGCTCTTCCTGGATGGACTGAAAAGTACCTATTAATTTTTTATGGGACTTGTACCATACAAAAGATATGGGCAGAAGAATGAGTTATTCTGGAACAGAAGCAGGCAGGGCTTTAGCATGTGCCAGGTGATCTGCAGCAACTGTCTGTGGTCAGGCCTTTACCTTGAGGTAGATGAAGTAGAGGAAAGCCATCCCACAGCAAATTAACCCTTGGTAAATGAAGGTGAGATACTATGGTTTAGCTTCCACTTACCACATGCATTAGAATAGATACACCAGTACTTACCAAAGAGAAGCCAATGTGTGTTAAATCCCCACCACCAGAGCAAGTAGTTTATCTGCTACTTAGATGCTTCTGAGAATCCAACTTCGTAATTTTTTTTTATTTTAATATTTGAGCAACGTATTTTAAGGTCAAGTTCCTTAGTTACAAAAAATAAAATACTGACTTAGAGAAAACCAGGAGATTAGCATGTGGTCTTCAGAAGTTACAGCATACTTTTGTGGACTTTCAAGAATCAAGTTCTATTTAAGAAAAAAAAAAAAAAAAAAAGAGAGAGAGAGAGAAAAAAAGGGTTAGGCTTTCAGCAACATCAGTTAATCTTCCTAAGGTGACATTTTACATAATTTTAATTAACTTATATTGGAGTGTTGATGTTCATTTTCCAAATGGAAATATGTTTGTTAAAATACTTATTAAATACCTTGGCTAGAATATCACTCAAGAATGCAAAACAGGAAGAATTTTCAATCATTGTTCTAACTTTTTTATCAGAGGTGGCAGCATGTGTGTGTGCGTGTGCGCGCACACACATGCATGCGCTTAGTGTTTTCAAACCCTTTTCAGTTAGCTGGACTTGAGTTAATGTTTTGCAGCGCATTTCCAAGGAAAGCTATTTCCTAGCTAGACTTATAACTCTGCAATGGGGAATTTTTATAAACTTTGAATTTACAACATACTAGGTAAAATAAAATTTAAAATTTAAAAGCAACATTAAAATAGCATGAAGGCACTCCAGGGCACTTATTTATTTGGTCCATTAATATATCTCTGGCATAAATGGAGCAAAGCACTGTGGCTGGATAAAGGGAGGAAAGCAGGACTTTTCTTAAGCCAAGAGTGGGCAAAATACAGCCTGTGGGCCAGGTTCAGTGCACCACAGGATTCTACCCAGCTCATGGTGGGACCGTTGGCCCTGCTTGGCCCAGGCTGTGGCATGTACAGACAGTCTCACTGCCCCTTGGCAGAGAGATGCCACCTTGCAAGGAGTGTGGAAAGCCTGATTCCTGCACGCCAGGAGCTGTAGACCATGGGGCTGGGCACTGCAGTGACAGGGAGGAGGCAGTGCGGCAGCTGCACTCAGCTTCCTGTAAGCGCCTGTGGC
>NW_005842136.1:1007107-1050232 GCF_000455745.1 Alligator sinensis | reverse complement strand
CCCCCTCCCCCCCGCTCCCCCTGCCATTCTGCCATGCACCCACCACTGGGGGCACTGAACGGAGAGGGAGGGTCAGCAGAGTCTTTGTGGAGACTGGCCTGGGACCCGTGCCATCAGGGGGCACTCAGCTGGGCAAATGAAATGGGGCCATGGGTGAGTAGGGAGCGGGATGAGGGGGAAGGGGCCAAGAGCATGGGGCTGGGGCCTGAGGCAGAGCTGTGATCTGCTCCCCACATGCCCTTGCCCACAGAACTGGCACCCATTGCAGGGATGTCCAGGGAGTGGATTGTGGCTCTACCCCAGGCCCCGGCCCCGGCCCCATGCTGTCAGTCTTGCCACCCCAGCTTCATCCCATCTGCCCAACTGAGCACTCCCTACCCAAGGTGGTTCTGGCTGGTCTCCATGGAGAGCCCATCTCCCCATACACTCCATCCATCACCCCTGGTGGTGGATGCAGGGGCACAGGCCCAGGGCTGGATAGGATCAATTGCTCCCCACCCCCTCCCAGCCTGCAACAGCTCACTAAAACTCCCTAAGTGGTCCTCCCGCCCAAATAATTGCCCACCCCTGTCTTAAGCAGTACTGTGGTCTGCTGCGTTGCCACCCTCTCCAAGTGTGTGCCCGCAGACCAAGGGAACACACTCTGTCATGTTTTTTTTTTTAATTATGAGATTGTCAGAAAGAAGATTTTCTTTGAATTTGACCATAAAGGAGGGAATTGTCTGCAACCACAGCAACAACTGTGGTAAATGAATGGTGCAGTTATGCTACCACATGAACAAAGAGCATTGAGGCATGTCTCCTCAGTGATTCACAGGGGCATGAACTTCTCTTGTGATGCAGAGCTAAACTGGGTAGGAAGGCCTGCATAAAACATGTTTTGTTCTTTAAAAATTTCCACATAATAATGATCACACTCATCCATACCTCCATGTCATCTGACACATCTGCCAGCAAAAATGGATTTAACATGTTTGAAATTGTTCAGATTAAATCTGGACAGAAACCAGCTATAAAGTTGTTATACCTTTTCAAGCACTAACTCTGTAGTGCTCTTTTTATAGCTGGATGGAAATTCTTATGTCTTAGTAATTACTTTTCAAGTGTGGCTGGTTTAAATTTATTGTGTGATTAACCAGTTAATTGCATGATAAGCACATTGCATGTGTTGCCTGTGTAAATTTACTGTGCAATTAGCCAGTGAATTGAGTAATATATGTAATGTGTAGCAGGGACCTTAGATACAGATACAAATACAAACAGAACCAAACTTAAAATGAAAGACTTCCTTGAATATATCAAAGATAAACCAAAAGAGTATCAAACCTTATATTTTTCTTTTGTGGGTCACTCTTAATTATTTACAGGGCTTAAGTTTATTTGATGAATAGTGTAATTATACAAACAATAACAGAATATATGTGCATATAGATATAACAAGATATTAATATATTGATATATTTATATATATAGATAGCAAACACATATAGCATACACTATTATAAATTAGCATTTGTGAGAGTGCTATCTACAGATAATATGGATCCATTATTGACAGTGGTGCCTATAAAGGAGTATATCTCCCGGCTATGCTGATAATGAGATCATACACTTCTTTTGTGACTACATGATAGCATGGTATCTTACTGGATAACATTTGTAGAGTAAAAACTAAGTGACAAGACTTTCAAGGAAGCTTTCCCCCATCTATCTTAATCTGAAGCACAATTTTAAGTATGGTTCAAATTTTGAAAGGACAGGGCATGTTGCATAAGTATTTGCAAAGCTTCTGCAGTCACAGCCATAACTTCTGTACACTGCTATTTTACCACATAGGTCAAAATTATCTGTTTACCTGTTCTTATGGCAATGCTGTCCCATATCCTGTGTCTAGTTTGTTCATACTACCCTATGGAATTTAATTAAAAAAAATAAACACATCCCTTCTTTGCAATTGTATGGGAATGTTAAAAATGAAATCTATAAAATATTTGGCAATTTCTATAGACTCTCATGCCGCCCCTGTGCCAGCAATAAGGTGCAATGGAATCTAATGTGCAATCCCACAATTTTGCCTCCTGCCATGTCACATGTACATGGCAAGAGGCAGAATAGTGGGGCTGCACATTAGATTCCATTGCACCTTATTGCTGGTGCAGGGGGAGCCTGATCCTAGGCCCTTGAGCACCCCCTCAGTTGTGACCCCCAGGTGACCCCCTCAGCACCCCTCTGAGCACCCCTGAGCACCCCCTCAGGTGACTGGGAGCACCCCCTCAGTTGAAGGCACCCAGCAGTGGGGGTGCCCCATGCACCCCCAGAGCTGGAGGATCCCCCCTGTGGTGATCCCTCCATCCCAGGGTGGGGGGAATCCATGGGACCAGAAGATTGCTGCAGAAGTAATCCTCCCATCCTGGGGGTCTCCTGCACCCCAGAGCCCTGGGAATTATGGCAACTGTGATCCCTAGGGCTTGCTGGTTTTACGCTGGACATTTAATAGATTTCATAGACATTAGGGGCTAGAAGGGGCCTCATGAGATCATCGAGTCCAGCCTCCCCTGACAAAGGCGGAAAGTCTGCACGGATCAAATAAGCAAGATAAACATCCAAACGCCTTTTGAATGAGACCAGAGTAAGTGCTTTTATCACCTCTGGGGGGAGTCTGTTTCAGACCTTGGACACTCAGACTGTAAAAAAGTCTTTCCTTATATCGAGTTCTCAATCGGCCTTCTATGAATTTGTAGCCATTAGACCTAGTTATCCCTTGGGGAGCCCAGGGGATAACATCTGGGAGAACGTGTTCTCCCAGATCCTGATGTACCCCCCTTATATACTTATAGGCAGCCACCAAGTCCCCCCTGAGCCTTCTCTTCACCAGACTGAAGAGTCCCATGTCCCTTAGCCTTGTCTCTCTGGGCCTTTGATCATACAGGTGGCTTTCCTCTGGACTCTCTCAAGCTTATCCACATCCCTCCTGAAGTGGGGGGCCCAAAACTGGTTGCAGTACTCCAGCTGCGGTCTCACTAAGGCTGAGTTAAGCAGGAGGATGATGTCCCTGATTTTGCTTGAGATGCATCGGTGGATGCATGCCAGAGTTTGGTTTGGTTTGCCAGCCATGGCATTGCATTGGTGGCTCATGTTCAACTTGTGGTCAATCAAGACCCCCACATCTCTTTTGGTAGTGGTGCTAGCAAGCGTAGCACCACCAAGCCTATAAGGATGATCCTGTTTTTTTCTCCCCAGGTAGAGTACCTTGCATTTCTCTACATTGAATGCCATCAGGTTTTGGTCTGCCCACTTTGCAAGCATGTCCAGGTCAGCCTGTATCCCCAGCCTGTCCTCCAGCGTGACCGTCTTCCCCCGTATTTTAGTGCCATCCGTGAACTTTGCCAGTCTGCATCTGATGCCTGAATACAGATCATTAATGAAGATATTGAAGACTACCGGACCAAGCACTGAGCCCTGGGGAACTCCACTGGCAACCTTGCACCACATTGATTTGTTCCCATCAACTAGTACCCTTTGGGTCTGACCCCAGAGCCAGTTCCCCAGCCATAGGACCATGAGATGGTCAAGGCTTGGTCATGAGGACATCATGGGAGTCCAAATCAAAGGCCTTCTTGAAATCCAGATAAATGACATCAACTTCATCTCCCTTGTCCAGGCAATGCATCATCTGGTCATAAAAGGAGAGGAGGTTGGTCAGGCAAGTAATAAAACTATGTTGGCTGGCATTCAGTAGGTTGCCTTTTGTTAGTCTGTTGAAAGATGGATCCCTTGATAATTTTCTCCAATATCTTTCCAGGGATGGACATCAGACTGATAGGTCTGTAATTCCCTGGATCTTCCTTCCTCCCTTTCTCAAAGATTGGGACCACGTTGGCTCTTTTCCAGTCTTCCAGTACATCACCCATGCACCATGAGCTTTCAAATATCTTGGCCATAGGGCATGCTATGATGTCCGCCATCTCTTTTAAGCCTCTCAGGTGCAATCCATCCGGGCCTGCGGACTTATGGATGTCAAGCCTCTTGAGGTGCTCTCTCACAATTGATCTACATCAATTGTGGGCCCATCTCTCAAGCCCTGGATTCTTTCAATCCTGTCTGACAGCATGACACCCGTGGGTGGGTGGAAAAGTGGTGCAAAGTAATTGTTTAGGAGATTGGCCTTTTCTTGGGTGTCAGACATCAGCTGCCCCATTTGATTTCGCAGGGGGTCAATGTTGCTTTTGTTCCTCCTTTGACTTCCCACATAGCTGAAGAATGTCTTTTTATTATCCTTGATTCCAGTGACTAGCCTGAGTTTGGTTACTGCTTTGGCTTTTCTGGATTGCTCCATACAGGTATGGGCTGAGTAGTTCTCCTTGGTGATGATTCCAGTTTTCCATCTGGTGTAGGCTTCTCTTTTATGTTTCAGGAGACCCAGAAGTTCCCTGTTAAGCCAAGGGGGCTTCCCTGCCTTTTGACTGCATTTCCTGCGGGATGGGATGGACTTCCCTTGCGCTTTGATGATTGAGTTCTTTAGGAACAACCATTCCTCATGAACTCCCCTTCCTAGGGGGCCATGGTCCCTTAATGTCTGACTGACCAGTCTCCAGAATTTGTGAAAATCAGCCTTCCCAAATTTGAGGATTTCTGTTTTACTGATGGATTTTCCCACCCTGCATTGGACAGAGAAAGTAATCAGATCATGGTCTCTATCACTAAGCTTGCCCTTGATCCTCAGATCACTCACCAGATCATCCCCTTAGGCCAGAACCAAATCCAGCAGTGTCTCTCCCCTAGTTGGCCTGTAAACCTCTTGTGTCAGGTACAGGTCATCAGTGCAGGTGGGAAAGTTACGCGACTGGTCAGACTTGGCTGTGTGCTCTTCCCACAAGATGTCTGGGAGGTTGAAGTTTCCCATGACAATCATACAATCAGGAACATGCGGCCTCGGCCAGTTCCCTATTGAATTCGAGATCCAGTTCTTCTTTTTGGTTAGGAGGTCTGTAACAGTCTCCTACAAATATATCCCCTTCCACATGCTCCCCCTATATTTTAAGAGGGTCTCAAGATGCCCTCCATGGTTAATGAACTCAGTTTGAAGGGAAGTGTACTGCTTCTTGACGTAGAGAGCTACACCTCCACCCCTCCTCCCAACACGATCTCTCCTGTAAAGGGTATAGCCTTCTACACCTACTGACCAATCATAGGAGGAGTCCCTCCAGGTCTCCATTATCCCTATGAGGTCATAATCTTTATCGGTCAAGAGAAGGGCCAGCTCCTCTTGCCTGTTACCCAAGCTCCTGGCATTTGTATAAAGACAGTTGAGTCTGCCATGGGAAGCCCTAGGCTTCCTTATGTGATGGGATGTGACCTTTCCTTCGGCTCTCATCAGAGTAGGTTCCCTTGGGCTACCTAAGCTGTTACTACTGTGATTGGCATGACCTGGGCTAGAACTGTTGGTTGACTGCCCATTCCCCAGCTCTCTCAGCTGACAGGGCTCCCAACCACTAGGTAGTCCCTGCTACATGTGCAAATTAAAACTCAATAGCAACTAGCTATAAAGGTAGTACACATTTTCGAGGTCTAACTTTATAGTTGGTTGGAGCTTCTTATGGTTTGATAGCTACCTTGCATATGTAGCAGGTCTCTAGGTAATTGTGCAATACCTGTAATGTGTAGAAGGGGGTCTTAAAATTATTTTTGTTTTACATTTTAGGAAAACCCATTAGACGTAAGCCCCAGGGCTGTGCCATTGAAGTCAGTGGGAGTTTTGCTATTATATTCAATGACCTCTTAAACCCTATTAAATTCTATTGGACCCTAACATTAGCATGAATAAATTAATTACTTTCTGGGTACCTGCTAAATACTAATTATTTGCCAATTAAGTTTAAGTTGTTAACTCTCAGTGATGTGTCAAAGGCATGAAAGCACTGTAAAAAAGCACTAAGAAAGACAGTTCTTGTTCTGAGAAATTTCCAATCCCTTCTTTCCTCTTTAACATGTAACCAACAAAAATAACAACCGCATGTTTCACTTACATGGTGCCTCATAAAACAAGCTGAAAGTATAAAAATATATCAAGGACACAGAGGTTAGCAGGATTGATAGCATATGGAGTTTTTCTAGCTAACTACTGAACACCTGATAGCATGTAAGTATTTTACCTCAGATGGCTTGCCTAGCTTCTTATAAGAACAACATGTATGGTCTCTCTTGAGTTTTTAGTAGCCAAGCATAAAACCCACCCTCACAGGTGACACCCTTCTCAGAAGCCCATAACGACAAGTAATGAGCAGGACTGGTCAGAGAGGCAGAATGGGTTCAAGGGATGACTCACTCAGAGCAGAATTGAAATACTTTGGCCAAGGAATTTGGCTTTGTCACTGGTCTGTGCTACATCCATCCTGAGGTTCTGGTGGAGCACTATGTTCACTGAAAAAAGTCTTACAAAATCCTGATAATATTTAATAAATGAAGTATCTCTGAAAACAGTATTAATTAATGTGATACAGATTAGGAGTCTTCCCTAGGGTCCCCAGCTAAGGGATGCCATGCTACAAACCCATGTCATAAAAAGACAGTCCAGAACCCAAAGAACCTACAAACTAGGCAAATATTCTAGATGTATGACACAGAGAGGGCATCAAGAATGCCCAACGCCAATGCAAAGATATGGCTATCATATCTGAGTAGCCCACTTTTTCCTAATAGAGCAAGGTGGTATGCAGTAGACTAGCAACTTGCTAAAAGCATAACACCTAGCACCATGTCAGACTTTAAACAGTAACATTATAACTTTAAATATAATCAGTGGCTCCATAGGCAGCAAGCAAAATATCAGGCAAGACTTTTCTCTACTTCCATCATCCAGGTACCCAGCTGTTACTACACCCACCTCGTGGTCTTAAGTTTTCTTCTTCAAGCACATAAGGAAATGCTGATAGTATCAACCTCTTAAAAAGCTTCGGTGTAATAACAGACACAGAGACCCAGACACAACATTCCAGGCTTTCTGCCCTTTCTACAGACTCCAGTAATACTGTTTCCAGACTTTGTGCGTCTGAGAGCAGAGACTGTTGCCACACATGACACGTACAAATGAGCAGGCAACATCGTGTTTAAATGCAGTGCTTAGTTACTAAAAAATGACTGGCCTCAATCATTTTCACCATACAATACAAGAAACAGAATAAGACTGTAACACAGGTTTTCATAACTTTCTATCTACGTTGATAATACCAGCCAAACCTTCCAGCAATGTAAGAGTTCCTGATTGTTGACTGGACTGCCTCTGCAATCCAGAGCATTGTGGTAAACTAAAACGTTTTGAACTCCAGAATAACATGGTACCAAATAAGGGTTGGTTTCTCCCAAAGTCTAGTGGCTCTCTATGCAGTCTGATACATTTTCCCATTTAACTAGAAACCCGTCCCCAGATAGAAACAAGAGAGCAGCATATCAGAATGTAGCTTCTCCGGAAAGGCATTTTGTTCCCTAGAGCTTGTCTAACATTGCTCCCAACTATACAACTGGTCTAAGAAAAGATATCACCCAAAAATTGCTTGCTTCTCATATCTATCCTGGATGATTGCTGCCAGAATAACACTCCTTTCCTATTACACTTGAGCTAACATGTCACATTTGTTTTCAAAGATATCCATGGAGTGTAGAGGCAGATCCAGAGGGGGTGCAGTTGATTTCTACACCATCCAAAGTTTAAAACCAACTGCCTGGGAGGGGCAGCAGCATTTCTATTCAGGGAGTCCTGAGTGAGTCAATTGACTTTATAGCTCATTATCCTCTCCCTGATTCCTTCTAAACTCTTCATTCCATAAGCATTGATAGCCCTCTCTCGTTATTAAAGGTCTTTAATGGTTCCACTAATCAAGCTATACTTTTGTCTGCAATTCTGCTGTCTGCTAGCTGCTCCTGGTAATGTAGCTCCTATTTCACAGTCCCAAAAACTGTTTTTAACTCTAGCTAAAATCATTAACTCAGGTATGAATACAACTTTCAGTGAAGCATTGGAAGCACTGCCAAGATTCTCAATAAGGCTAGATTTTGTTTTATGAATCTGTTAAAGAGATGTCCATTTAATTCTAAAGACTACAGGACTAATGAAACAGAATCTTTTCATTGTTTTTGCCTAGTTTGTTGTGTTTTTTATATAAAATACATGATATAATAAATTCATGTACATGCTAAGAAACTTTTTTTCTTTGCTTTGATCTTAAACTGAATAATATAGCCCTGGGCCCTTAGCATATTAGTAAAGTTTCTAGTTTCTTTTTAACTAGAGAAAAATGTGTGTTGTGTTATATGTGATGATAGACCTCACCATCTGCACCCTTTCAAAATCCTAGATCCACCCATGATGGGTTGTGAAGAAACTAGGTGTAGGTGAGAAAGTACATTATTCACAGTCTATCTATATTTGCTGCTCCTAAAGATTAAGAGATCTAGCATCTATTTGGGCTACTTTATGTCAGCAAATGGCTGTTAGGTTTAAGGTAGGAGAGCACAGGCAGCCCAGAGCTGTCTGTGCTCTCCAGACGTGCTGGGCAGGCAGTCCTAGGGCTTCAGGGGCCTGATCCTGCATGCCCCAGAATTAGGAAAGGGATCTCTCAGCACAGCTGATATGCTGCATTTGTCAATGTCTGTTCCCAGCCCAGGATTACATGTCTCCACACAAACTTGCTGCTCAGTGCTGTCTTTGGAAGCAAGATAGAATCCTTCCCAATCTGTACACAAGTGGCTTTCAAACCATTCCCATACTGCACAATTTGACTTGACTCTGGTGACTGTTTGCTGATTTTGCAAAATGAACACTGTCCAATTCATATGAATCCATTCCTGTTCCATCATCTAAGAATCAGAGCATTAATCCACCTTGCAAGTCCTCTCATTGTTCAGCATAAATATGTGTTCTTGTGGCATCAGCTTCTCTGGCATTAGCTACCACCTCAGCAATTGCACTGAGTAAGAACGCATGAGCGACCAGGTTTGTGCACAGGTCCTCAGAGGTTAACTGAGCATGGTTCAGTTTTCTTTCATTCTTAAAGACTATGCTTGGGCAAAGAGGGCAGTTGGCACCTTTTCATGCAGGGCTGTGTCACAAGCAGCTCTGCTGGGAGACATATATGTACTTTACACAGTGCTATGCAGCCAGGCAAGGCCAGTGGCTGGGCATAGCACTGCAGAGGCCATAAACCTGAGGCTGGGCACAGCTCCCACACTGACTTTCCTGCTGTGGACTTGCCCATACTGAACTAGATTGTGGCAGCAGCAAACTAGAACCTGTCAGGAGTTGCAAGCTGCTAGATAGCAATGGCAGTGCACTTCTCCACAGTGAAGGGTAATCTTATGCTGATGCTCTGCTGCTTGAGGATGGGGGTGCTCTCATTGAGCATCTCCATGAAGGTGGCCATGGTACACCCTGAAATTCTGCTGCCACACTCATTGCCTTAAGTCCTCAGGACAATGCTCTCCCACAGGTCAGTGTACATGTTACTGAAGCATCAGTACACAGTGTGTAAGTGGTCCCAGAGCATCCTAGCCTTCATGGTGTCCAGTACATCATCATCCATGTCCACCAAGCAGCTGTTGGTGAACATAAACAGGGAGCAGTGTTTAAGGGCATGCATACCCAGGTCCTTGGTTGCATCTGCATGGATGTGCATGGAGCTGAATGAGCTAACCAAAGAAGCAGTGGTAGGTCACATACATGCTGTATTCCTGCCAGCAAATAATCATGACTTGCTGATAGTGCTGGATCACAAGCATCCAGCATGTGGGCATCCATTCCAGGCTAGGAGCATAACTGATGAGCTTTGGGGAATGGAAACTAAGTACACCATGGCTCTGCATTTCCAGAATGACAGGGAAGAGGAGGGAAGTCCCTGGACAGCCAGTTGATCAGCACTTTCCTCTGTGCTCAGCTGTCCTTGGGAACCTCCAAAGATGAGGCCCTCTGCAAAGCACACTGGGATCTCCGCACACCAGACCCCTAGCTGCAGCAGTACATGAGCTTGGGGTGCTTTGCAGTGCTCCAGAGGACTGGGCACTTAAATAGCTGTACACACATTATGCTACCTTTTCCTGCGCTACAAATTTCCAAGGAATTTGTAATGCTTTGAATGAACGCCTGTCCATACCCTAAGCTACACTTTCCATGGTGCCAGATCATACAGTTGTCAGTGGTGTCAGCATCCAGTCACTGCAAAGAGATTTTTCTGGCTATCAAAGAAGCCTGCATTGCACAACTTCCTTGTGAATCAATACTCCTAGAAACAGGGAAGTGTCCCCCAATAGCAGTCAGCTTGCGTGGCTGTTTGGGTGAAACTGATACTGATTCTGACTCAGACTTTTCTCCAAAAGTCCCCTGATAACTGGAAGACTACTGTAGAATATGAAAAAGAGCTGTTCCCCCCCCCCCACACACACATTCCTCCATGCCTGATATCTTAACTGTCATTCAATAGTCCTTAAGATCTATCTTGTGTATTATATCTGGACTCTTAATAAAGCCAAAAATATTGTTGCTGCTGTTGACCATGGATTGCCAAAGAACAAGACAGGGCTGATGAAAACTAAGGCCTACCTCAGTCCATTCTCCTTTTGTAAATGGAGGCCCAGATTCTATTCTACCTATTAGGTTTGTAAGTAGGCTTAAGCACCTAAGTACAAACTTATTTCACCCTGCTTGAGTCGCTGAAAAACAGTTAATTCAAAAAGGTAGGTGGGTCCTCCTCATACTTGCTGCTCTTTTGTGACTCAATATTAAGGGTCAGATCATGGTGTGTTACAAAAGAAGATAAGTAAATGAATTTTCAGGACTTGAACAGGGTGGTATAGATGCCCAGTAGGTGGAATAGGATCTGGCCTGAAATGTCACTGAAAATACTGGGCTTCTCTCTGTAGCACAAGAAAAGATTAAATTGCTATAACCAGACATCTAATACAGCTAATAATTAAGGGTCTGTGAATGCCTGAAGTTGACCTCTGGCTGAAGAAGCTAAAGGGCAATATTTTAGTGGTAATTTTTTATAAATTGAAGATAAGGCATTTCAACACCTACATGCCAGAGAGTTCCTGGTGCCAGCTGCCTCACTTCAATTCTTTCCTGGGATTTCACACTTTCTGGATGCTCTGTATTTCCAGGAGGATTTACTCTATGTAACACAAGGTTAGGCTCCAGACCTATGCAAAGGCAGTAGCAAGGTCATTAGTTCTTTACTACAAGTAGTTCTTTATCTAAGTTCCTGTAAAAAGTGTTGCCTCCACATCACAAGATTCATCAAGATACCATCAGCAGCTCACTTGCCATTTCAGGAGCAAGCTATGACACTCAGCCAATAGCTACAGCTGTGAGAGGGTTAACACAGGACTCCACCATCTCGGCAGCCATTTCGGTAGTTTCAAGGCATGCACAGTGCCTCTAGGCTTGCTTTTTCCCCACAAAATAAATATCTTCCCTGCTTAAAACATGCGCCCTAATCTTTTTTTTTTTTGGGGGGGGGGGCACTGATTTTGGGGGGAAAGGTGCTTGTTGTATATGACAAAATATAGTAAATAGAATCGTGCTGTGATTACATGCAGTGATTCAGTCTTATTTTGTATATGAACTAGCCCAGTTTTTACAAGCCAAGATTAGAAGCAAGAACATGATAAGGCTCTCTGTCCAGCATACTCACACAGCTACTTTCCCCTCACAATTTATGAGCAATAATAGAATGGATGCATATTAAAATAGAAAGGCAACAAGCATAAAGTTGCCCATCAAGTAAATTTATCAGAACATTAACAATAACAAGAGTTTGGTCATCACAGATGAATGAATATTAAGTTCTTGGTCATGAGTCCACTTCGGTGAGTGGCAAGGCTGTTATTGCTAACCACGGGCACAGGCTCAGACTCATAGGCCATGTCCACACATGATGTGGATGTTTGGCTCCCCAGGGACAAGTAGTGCCACCGTTACTTATCCCTGGGGAATGCCCGTGCCACACATGCATTGGCACACAGCAAGTTATTCTAGTTGGAGTAGGGGAGGCTGGGGCCAGCACTGCTGGCCCCAGCAGCCTTACTTTGGGTCTGGGAGCCTCTCGGGGCTGCAGCAGCAGTGATTCTGCCACACTGAGCTTGGCTGGAAGCCACAGTATGGCTATGGTTAGCCCAGCTCCGCTTTTGAGCCCAGCTCCTGCCCATACATGCACTGCTCCCCCTTTTTTTCCACACAGGGTTTTTTGACCCCCAGATATCCAGGGGTCAAAAAAACCCAAGGGAAAAAAAGGCAAAGCAGCACATGCACAGGCAGCGTGCCCTTGCAGCACGAGAACATCTGAATGTGCAGTATGTGGCACTGCAGATGTGTTTGCAGCACCATGTACCACATGGCCACGCTCGTCTGTACACGGCCATATAGTTCTTTTCATCTGTAGATTCCAAAGCAAACTTTTAAAGGAGGTAAAGCTTCATTGTCCCCAAATTTCATACAAACTATTCTTATTCAGTTCATACTACGCATTACACAGATATAACTATGATGAGGTTTTTATCATACAGATGAGGGGCTTCAGGCTCATTTTTTAAACCAATTTTTAATAACAGTTTAAAAGAACCTGCACTGGTTAAACCAGTTCTAGATTATTTGAGGGTTATAAAAAAATCGTTTTAGCAGACAACTTCCAGGCCTGTCTCTGATGTCCCATGAAGAAAACTCAAGTTTTGTTTTTATTTTATTTCTCTGATCAGTCAAAGCCAGGAGACCTGTGAGGAAAATATCCAGGTGTTCTAAGAGTTGTAATAGCTTCATTCTGATCACCTGTTTTACACTGGGAGTACCCCATAGATTTCAATAATTTTATTCCTATTACTGTGCTGGAAGGTTAGGATCACGTCCACAATCACTCATTCAGCGCATTTGAGAGCAAAGAATTCTGAAGTGTTTTACTCTCTAGTGGCAATAAAGACCAAAGGCAAATATACAAGGGGCTCAGTTTGTCTACCTCAAATATATTTCCAACTTTATGCTTAGGCTCTTAAGCCACCAGCATGTACTGGGGGAAATCAGGTCAAAGTTGTGGAAGGATCCCTTGACAGGAATGGCAAATGCATGAAAAAGGTCAGTTAGGTTGGGGAAGTGGGATAGGTGGTTGGAGCTGGATGCCTGGAAGAAACCAAGACTCTCCCCTTTTCATTGCCCAATTCATTAAAATCTTTAAAAAGGTGGGAAACCTGGAATGGAAAAACAAAACTTCTGTAGCAGTTTGATCTCACTCAAAACAACCATGAGTCCTAAAGCTTCATCTAAGCGAAGAACCAAAGATCCTTCTCAAGACAGTTTTCCCAACTCAGCTTTCTAGAGCTACAAGATATTTTCTAGGGCTGTGTGAAGCTTCGGTTGCTGATTCAATTCAGCAGAGATTCAGCCCGATTCGGTGGCCGAATTTCCAAATCCAAATCGAATCAGGAGACCCTTTAATCTCTCCTAATCAAACTGGAACCCTCCAAATCGATTTGGAGAGATTAAGAAAGATTCGGCAATTCAGATGTAGACACAGCTTTAAATGCTTTTTCTACATACCTCGAGGTACTGGGTGTGGCTCGTGAATGCTGTGATGCTGGGGTGGATGGAGCATCCCACAGAAGTGTGGGGGGGTCCCCAGTGTGCCCAGCACCAGGCCTGGAAGTGGACCTTCTGGGTCCAGCGGGTAGCACACTGGGCACCCCCCCACACACACACTTCCCTGGCTTGGCAACTGGTGCTTCCTGGGACCCTCTGTGGCTGATCACTGAGCCAGGGGGAATGCGGGGGGGCAGTGTGTTCCCTAGGGGACCTGGAAGTGGACCAGAAGTACTTGTACAAGCATGCAGGCCCCCCCTGCCCCCGTGGGATGCTCCATCTGCCCCAGTATCGCAGCATTCACAAGCCACGCCTTGTACCTTGAGGTACGTAGAAAAAACATTTAAAGCTGTGTCTATGTTCGAGTCACTGATTTTCTGACTCAGCGTCGAATCTTCAGATTTGGAGTCAGCTGAATCAAATTGGGGACAGTGATCCGAATCAATGAATCAAATCACTGTCCCTGATTCAGGCCGAATCCGAATTGAATAGGGCCCATTTTGCACACCCCTAATATTTTCCTCAGATCCATTGGTGTTCTGTCATCTTCTAAACCTCTGCCATGTTCACATTTGCTGCCCATTCCCATCTTTTGTGTTTTCATGTACAGGTAATGTTACCTTCAGTCTCATGAGAAAACTCAGCTGAATACTCCATAGAAGTTATTAATTTATAATAGAACCAGACTCTGCGATTGTGGGATAGTCATATCACATCTAAGTAAGGTTCCTCTAAGGTGCGCACGTGTGCAGCTGCGCACAAGTAAGTGTGGCCGCTCACAGCCTTTTCAAGGCTGCACACCAGGAGAGGCTGGGGCAGGAGCCCGGTGTGGGCTCCCCCATCTCCAGGGAAGGGCTTCACTCCCTCGCATCAGGGCTGGGGAGTGGAGCACTTCCCCAGAGCCGGAGGAGCCCGTGCCAGCCCCCAGCCCCAGCCTCCGTCCCTGCCTTACCTCACCTCAGGGAGGGGTCGCTGCCTGTCCCAGTGAGGTTCTGCTGGCTCCAGGACGCTGCTCAGCTCCCCTGCATCACCTTGGGGAATGAGGAGGTACATGGCATCAGGGCTGGGGAGCGGAGCAGTGTCCCAGAGCCAGCAGTGCCTCACTGGGGCAGACAGCGGCTCCTCCCTGAGGTGAGGCAAGGCAAGGATGGAAGTTGGGGCAGGGGCTGACAGGCTCTGCCGGCGTTGGGGAAGCGCTCCACTCCCCAGCCCTGATGCGGGGGAGTGGAGCACTTGCCCAGAGCTGGGGAGCCTGCGCCAGGCTCCAGCTCCAGCTCCAGCCCCTGGCCCCTGACCCCAGCCTCCAGACCCCAGCCCCTGGCCCCAGCCACCAGCTCCAGCCTCTGGCCCCCAGCCCCCAGCTCTAGCCCCTGGCCTCTGGCCCCCAGATCCCAGCCCCTGGCCCCAGCCACCAGCTCCAGCCTCTGGCCCCCAGCTCCCAGCTCTAGCCCCTGGCCTCTGGCCCCCAGTCACCAGCCCCTGGCCCCTGACCCCAGCTCCAGCCCCTGACCCCCTTCGGTAAGTGTCCCACTCCAGACCGAGGCAGCGCGCTCACAGACTGAGGCAGCGGGCTCATGGACTGCTGCTCCTTAGAGGGAACATTGCATCTAAGCAACTGAATTTTCACCACTAGCTTTGGCTGGCTGGCACATAGTGGGTGCATCTACACGTACCTCTTTTAAGCTGACTTAGCCAAAAATCACCATGTTTAAGGCGCATTAAGGGCATGTGTCTACACATGCACACCCTTTATGTACTTTAAAAATGGTGATTTAAGGTAATGTGAGCTTATATTCGATACCTGCATAAAGCAGGTGTCAAATTTGGGTACAAATAGCTAAGTCACATTAGCACAAGTATAGACATCTGCATGTGCGCTAGTGTGATGTAGCTATTTGTGCCTACATTTAATGCACCTTAATGTGCATTAGCATGTCCATGTGTAGACGCATGCCTAAATCACCTTAATGTGCCTTAAGCAAAGGAACCTTAAGTTTAGGCACATTTAAATACATGTGTAGACATTCCCAGTGATTTGTAAAAGGACAATAACTGATATGATAAATTCTAATGGTCTGTATGTCATGCTGCTTAGCTCACAGATAACTACATCCCCACTATTTCACAAAGCTGCAGTAACTCAACTCATGCAAAACACACACACTCTCTCTCTCTCTCTCTCTCTAAATATTCTTGGACAAGTACAAAACAAAATCAGTGGTTGGAGATCTACATCTATCACAACTTCCAGAAAACGCTCCACTAATAGCAGGTCAAGGGAAGCTCCTCTAACTGTCTGGCTTCCTACAGCAGGCACATTTACCTGACACCCCTCGGTGAGATTAAACTAGATTCTCAGCTCCTTGGCCCAATTCATCATAAGCAGCAGGGAAAATAAATCAACCATTCTTCTGGTGGTATTTGTGACAACAAAGAGGCCACCACAGAGAGTCAGCTCTATGCCTGCCACCAGCAATATTTTTAGGGCCTGAGTGATACCACCCAGGTACACAGGTAAAAAGTGGCCAGGGCAGGCTGGAATCATTGGCCTGAAAACCTCATATTTAGTGACACACTGACATCCACAATTTAGTGCTAAACAACCTTTACATTATACTTGATATCCTGGCACAGACTAGAGTTAATGGCTTTCTGCTGCACATGACTGTGAGGTACTACACTCTGTTGTTACAGCCTCATCGCCAGCTGATGGAAATCAGCCTGAATTCAGTTGTAGCAGACTTGCCTTTTGGAGCTTGGGTTGAATTCCAGTCTTGAAATCTTGCTGTTTTGATTGGTGGAGCCGGTCCTCCTCAACCTTTATTTTGGGGTTCATCTGTTTCAGGTCAGATACTTACCTGTATCTGGAGCACTGGTATAAGGTTTTATGGCATTTACCCAGAGGCTATTGTTTATGTTATATATAGTACATGGATCTAAACATATGTTTGATTTCCTTGTGATGAGTTTATATAAATAAATGTGCATATAGTTAAACCCCCTGACTGTCCTGGCCTGGTTCTATAGAAATGGAGGGAAACTGAGCGATCTGCAGTTTCCACCCCACAGCACACCGGCCAGCTAACAATCCCCTTCAACTGGAGAAGGGGAGTATTTACCACACTTACCTGGGCTGCACAGTGAACTCAGTGCAGTTAAGCTGATTCATGTAGAGCAAAGAATAATGAGAGTAAAATTTCCGAAAGCTTATGGTTTAGGACCCTACATCTTGTTCTCAAATGTGACTTAAATAGTCAATGGGATTTATGCTCCTATGTCACTAGGGCTAAAAAAATTTTACCTCTGGTCTGACAGGTGTTACAGTCATTGAATTACATTTAAGAGAAACATTGAAAGGCACTTTTCAGAGTTTCAAATACATTTTCCATAGAGATCAAAGCAAGACACCTGCTTTAGCTGAGAGGTCATATAAACTACCATATACTCTTACTGTAGCAATCCATGACTCAGTTTTCCACTCCTTTCCCATTGCAGAAAGAAATAGCTTATGCAGAATACAGCTTTCTCTTGACCATTAAAGCACAATTTCCTACCATGCATAATGGAGAGGTTAATTATGACCAGATCCATTAACGGACAGTATCAAGTTACAGAGACAGTCTGTTGGAACTTATATTTGCCTCAGTTCCACATAACCCTGATGTAGGCTAGAGGATTTTTGTTTTTCTTTCTTTTAACAGAATTTTACCAACAGCAGAAGTCTTCAGTCTTGATGAAATCCCGGGAAACTTAACTGAAGGTGCAGACAAAAATATTTCTTATTGTCTGGTATGCCCACATGGAATAACACCAAGAGCTATAATGGACCTAGCAATGTTATAGAAAACTTTCAGTGAGACGGAGGTGTATAAGGAAGAGATCAATTTAATAGGCCTGTGCAAATACGGAAATATTTGATTTGGATTCAGCCGATTTGGAGGACAGTGATTCGATTCAGATCACTGTCCCTAATCAATTTGGCCAAATAGGTGTGAGAAGATGTGGCACCAATTCAGAGAGATTTGGTGATTTTGATCAGCTGGGGAGAGGCAGGCACAGCCGGCTAGCTGCACATTCTCCTGTGGCTCCTCCAGCTGTGCCTGCCTCTCCCTGGGCAGGGAGCCACAAGAGAAGCCCCCATGGCTGCCCTGCCAGCCCCAGCCCAGTCCCAGCACTTAAAATTAAAAAAAAAAAAGCCCCACACACACCAGCTGCACCAGCAGTGATTGGGGCCTCTGGGCACTCATGGCAGAGCCCTCCCCCCCAGACAGCACAGGGCAGCGGGGATTGCCCCTCCCCAACTTGGCACCCATGTGGCAGCTGCCCCATGGCATGGGTGCAGTGTGGCTCGGCAGGGCACTGCACGCAGTCTGGGAGCTGGGACAGCTCCGGCAGTCATCTGGAGCCCTGCACTGCTCAGCCCCAGCTCCCAGACAGCATGCGGCACCCTGCCGAGTCGCACTGCACCTGCGCCATGGGGCAGCTGCCAAGCAGGGGAGGGGGGCGATAAGCCAGGATGCCCACCCCAGGTTGGAGATGGGAAGGTGGGAAGTAGGGCACTTGCCTTCACAGTGGCACAAGGAGAGCGCCCCCAGGTGAAACTCCTTGCTGCTGAATGCTGCCAAAGGTTCATATGCACAGACCAGATCCAGCAGTTCTGGGAGCCAGATCTGACTCATGGGCCATAGGCTGCCAACTCCAGCCCTAAAGAATATCTCATCTTAGCTTTGTTTGCTAAATGTCTGCCCAAATAGGAAGGGCTTACAGCACTTCTGAAAGATGTGTAGGTCACAAACACCTCCAGTGCCTGACTCTCTGGAGCTATTTCCCATTTCAGCTCTTCAGCAGAGAGCTCTCAGCCCTCTTACTGGTGGGTGAGGAGTACATAATGCAACAGCACAATCGATGTACTTTAAACAGTACAGCTCCTTGTTCACATAACTCACTAGGGAGCCTTAAGATGAAAAACAATGGAAAACACATACAGTGTAGAGTTGTGAGGCTAAAGTGCTGCCAATAGGAAAGAATGGGTATAAAGAACATGAAAGAGTATGTGCAGGGCAGTTGTAGAGAGCTGGTTTGCAGCTCACTGAATAATGGCAGCAGGGAAAAGGTGGGCTCTACCATGTTTTAAAAAGGGCTGGGGAGTCAACGACGTCTTGTCCACATTGGGGATATGGCCCAGTTCCTGTCATGCATAGCCCACCAATACTATGGCTGCAGTCCAGTCTAGGTCTTGCAGTAAGGGGACCGGTGGATTTTATTCTGCTTCCAAAGCTGACACTAGAGGTTTGTCTCTGGCTGGTTACACCAGTAGCTAGTCAGTAATGGCTGGAATGAGTGTGTGAACAAACTCCGAGGCCTAGAGTGGGGCCATGCCCTTCAAGAGAGCTGGTGCGGCCAGATTAGTCCCTAGCAAAGGCCAGGTTAATATCAAACTCAGACCCAGGATATACCATTCACCACTTTCAGTTATTTATTTAGTACAGATACAATAGGAAAACCCACAACCTCATTTAGACATAATTAGAAGAAAACACAAGAGATGAATAGGAGTTACTAGGAAAGTGCATTAGAACTTTTTAGTACTGCAACACCATTGTTATATCATCAAGCACGGGGATTCCTAGCTCGTACAGCTCAGCTTGGATAATGCTTCAGGGAATCCAAGGTAGACTGGGACTTTGGAGGAAGTATAAGAGAGCTTAGCAAGGCCCTTCTGATTAGTACATTACAATGAATAGTTAATGACCAGAAACTTACAACGAACTGAAATACCCACTTCAGTGTAAGTGTTTCATTGCATAGAAAGAATCCATTGTTCTCTTCTGCAATTTCACCAGCCATAGTAATTTATTTTTCCCCGCTGAGAGATCACATGTGCTGCTGAAGGTGCTGCTGGAACATGGTATTCATTTCGATAGTCACTTAAAGCCAATTGCACACAAAATATCTCATTTGCCCATTAAAAGCAGCAGGGCTGAAACCTCAGGTGGTTTTCCCCTTGCAATCTAACAGCTAATTTTAACCTTTGAAGATTTTATTTTTCCTCCCCTAAAATCTGGACACTTACTCTTATCTTAAGACATGTCAATGACTGTCTTTGGTTCATAAACAGCTCTTTATAGAAAATACTTAATGTTGCAATGCTTCTTCTGGATGAAGAATCCTTTAGCAGGAGGTAGAGGTAATTATGCACCAACAGTATCAAAACAGTATGTCCTGTAAAGAGAGATTGGTTGGCTAATCTTGTTAGCCTCTTAATACATGTTCCATTAAATGGAGAGGATGAGGGCAGGGAAGTGGGAACCAAGGACTGATACTCAGATTTCTCTTCTCGGCAATTATTTACTTCATTTCCAAGACAATAGTCCGAACCATTTCCCACAGACTGGGTGTGTCTACATGAGACACTTGCTGCACAGTAGATTAGTCTACTGCACAGTAAAGCATCACTGTCTACACATGTGCACATTTACTGTGCGGTAAATTAGTCTACTGTGCAGTTAGCCGATACCTGTAAATACAGTAGTGCATGTGTAGATGCTAACCAGGAGCAAATTTGCTCCTGGTCAGCCCCAACACAAGGGGACCACAGCAGATGGGGAACTCACCCAGTCCTGGTGCTACTTAGCTGCCAGCTCCCCACAGGGGCTGGGAGCTGACCAGCACCAGGACAGGGTAGCTCTTTGCCCCTCCCATCTTGGCACTGCTGCACTCCCAGCTCTCTACAGTAGCTGAGAGCCAAGTAGCACCAAGGCTCTGGATCTCTCTTCCTCCCCATCCAACCCAGGTCTGGCCAGGAACTGTTCCTCTTCTGGGACAGGTCCCATCTAGCTCTGGGCTGTGTAAGGATTTCCCCAAGCAGCTCCCAGCAAAATCCAGGTTGCGTGCAGCCTAGAGCTAGCTGGGAGCTGCCCCAGAAATGGGCCAGCTCTGGGGCAGCTCCTGGCTGCATAGGGAAGTCCTGCTGGGCATAGGGCATGTCCCCATGTGCAGAAGAGCTCTGTAGCAGCAGCTGTCTCGCAGCTCCGTGTACATCAGGACTCCTGCCAATGTGCACAGGGCCAGGAGACAGCTGCCACTGCAGCCAACAGAGTTCTTCTGGCCCCGTGTGCATGGGAAAGGGCTCCATAGTCCCTGCCAGCCCCCAGGCTAGCACCCAGGGGGAGCCTGGAGCAGGGTAGGATCAGCTCTGTACTAGACTGCTCCTGCTGGAAGCAGATTTGCTCCCAACAGGGAACATGTATAGACATAATCCCCAGGAAGATTTACTGCACAGTATTTTACTGCGCAGTAAGCCTTTATAGCATTAGTTGCATGTGTAGACATGCCCATTGACTAGGAATTATGGATGGCTGACTTGAGACACTAGAAGGAGAATGGATTCTCCAAGGATGAGTCCCTATACTTTCTGCCCAGTTTAGGTGTCCCCATACTGAGCGCCTCAAGTGGAGGCAGCTCCAAGTCCCTAGTCATTTCCTAAAACCGCTGCCTAAAAAAAAACAACCCAACATATTTAGATCTTTTCTTTTCATCTCTAACCCTAATATACTGAAGAGAGAGGGGCCTCATCAGGCATTTCAGATGCAAAGTTTAAAAGCATAAAGCACCAGTGTTTTGCTTTTATTGACATAATCCTGAGAGACTGAAGAATCCAGAGGGGCAAAGTGAGACTGAGACAAGCTGCAGAGGTGATGACACTAACAGACTCACTTTTGTTGCTAACTTTGGTCGTTCTTCTGCCATCATGAATTTTTCAAAAGATGAAAATTCCTCTGTAGCTTCTTTTTATTTGTTACTATGTATTAACTAATTACAGGTGGGAACAGCTGAATCAAGGGTCTGTTCAGCTGGCAATGCCATTTAATGGCTGGGCCTGAAGCTAGAACACTGTTCTAAGTTAAATCTGAAGTAGTGGTAGTGCAACTTTGAAAAATGACACCGTAGGGCTTTGTAAACATCCCTGAATTATGGGATGTTTCTTGCCAATGAATTACAAGATCATAAAAGGGCACCATCGCTAAGTATCCATGTGACAACATGTAGTCTCTCTCACTTACCATGCTAAGCTTCAGGTATTTGGGGTGCAACGTAATTCAAAATTCCAGCAGAACTCTGCCTGTGCACACAAATCACCTCAGACAAACTGCTTGAGCTCCATTTTAAATTAAGTTCACACGGTTTGATAGAAACATTATTCCTTGTCCTAATGTTTACTTACAAATCCAGAAATCCCCCAAGCTTATTGAGCATATCTTTGTACACATGTCCATGCCCAAACAGATGCAACCGTCCCTGAGAGCAATAGAAAGGTGTGGAAAACAAAGAAAGCTCGAGGAAGCCAAGGACAAATCAAGGAAAGAATAAACTAACAAGACTTCATTCCTCAATGGTCACAGTGACCTTATATACTGTAGCACCTTTTCTGGCATGGAAATACCATCTCCTCCAATAGCTCATCTCATGTTTTAGCTCATAGAGCCAAATCAGACCTTGTGACTTGGCTCCAGGCTAGCTCTGCATTCAAAGTTGAGGGGCTTACCTGCTTCTGGAAATAGGATAAAAAGGAACTTAAAAAGCAGAACTGCAGTCCTAGCTTGATACCTCCTCCGCCCAGGAGTATATATAAAATTCTTGCAGGCTGGCTGAAAAGAATCCACAGGCACAGAGGCCTTCCTTGAATGGTTTAGATAAGGACATGAGAGTATAATGTTGCCACAGCACTGTTCATTTGGAATCAGGGAATAGGGGCTGGCTTAATGAATACCTTTGACTTTGTTGCACATAGGGGTATAGCTGCATATTGATGTGAAAGAATGTGCAGTAATGTTAATGGAAATTACTGGTGTAAATCTCTCTGCATGCTGATGAGAATAACCCCTTCCCTTCACAGCCAGCCAAGAACAATATTAAAACCATGGGGCAGGGGATATCCAGATTTCACATATTAAAGTATTTTAATTGCACTTCAGGGGAATTCAAGAATGGAGCATAAGAAGCTTTACGAGCAAAAGAAATCGCTATTCCAGAAAACATCTATAATTTTCCAGGATTCCTTTTATCAGTGATTGAATCCAAACATTTCTGCCCTTGACTAAGCATTTGCAGTTCCCCGGTGTCTCTTGGTAATCCCTGCAGCGGCTGAACAGAATAGCACTAGAAAGAATAAACAGCTGAAGCACTGACACAAAATCCCTCAGTTAATGAAGGGGGCTTCTTTGCTCATAGAGTTAATACAAATAGGGTTCCTTTTGTAGGATCACACTGTACTGGCAGGATGCATGCACTGCATTGCAACTAACCCATAGAAAAAAAGAAATAAAACTTGAGGAGAACAAAGGGTTGGGCCAACATACAGAATCTTACTCATGTGACTCAAAGTTTCAGGATCAAGTCCTAATTCCTTATAGATTTCTTTAAAGTTCCCTCCTCCCCTAACATTAACATTATTTTTAGACTCAGGTTAATTCACCATGAGTTAGGTTATAGCTATGCCAGATACCACATATTAGAACATATATTACCTAGTCTACACTGAGGCTGTAAAGGTACATCACCAAACTTTTTTTTTTTTTTTTTTTTTACACATACCAAATGCAGACACGAGGCAGCGAAGTTGCCCTGAGGAGTCTGTGATGGAGAGCATTTCTACGACACACAAATGCCCTCCTGTGCTCCATCTGGCTCTGCATTGAATCATATTCAGAACTGTGCCTCGCAGAGGCAAAACCAAGCAAGGTAGAAGACAGGGTTCTTGCTACACAGCGCTGCAGATGAATACAGAAATGCAGGGCTGGAATGGGTCTCAGGAGAGAGCATCTAGTTAAAGCCTTGGCTCTGAGGCAGATCAAGTATCCCTAGACCATCTCTGACAGCATTTTGTCTAATCTATTCCTTAAAAACCTTCAATGACAGGGATTCCACAACCTCTCCAAGTTACACTTTACAGGAATTTGAAAGCTTTCCCTAATATCTCAGATAAATGCTCCTTGCCACAAATTAAGCCTATTACTTCTCATCCTAACTTCAGTGTACATGGAGAACATTTTATTTCTGTCCTCCCTATACGTACATCTTATTATTTGAGGACTGTTATCATAGCTCCCCCTCCATCCCCTTTCCCCCATTATCTGCTTTCTAGAGTAAACAAATCCAGTTATTTTAACCTTTTCTTACACATCATGTTTTCTAAACCCATATATTTTAAAGCAAGAAAGCCTGTGTTTCTTTCCCATGTCTGGGAGGGCATTGCATTTCTCCTGCAGTTTCCAGGTAAGTAAGTTTTGTCAAATCTATCAAGTGAATGGCTTTAGCTTTGAAGTTGAGAAGAAAACTTACACAGAGGTCAGTCCTTTGAAACAGGCCTCATCCCACTGAAACCAAAGCCTTTGCTTTGCTTTACGTCAGCCATTCATAGATCATAGAGCTGGAGGGGACCTCAAGCATCAACTAAACTGACCCCGCCACTGGCCAGTGGAAAGCTGGATTATGCAACTGTGTTGTTAATTGTTCACAGATCTATCATTCTCATGTACAAATGCAGAAAACAGGTTACAGGAGGATCGAGGATTCCTAGGTAGAGTCCAGATCCAAAACATTTAAAATCATTGAAAGACAACTTAGACTCCTATACACATGCAGGGCATCTGTTCCAACATGCTGTAATTACAGCGTATCAGAGCAGACTTGATTAACCAAGTCTGCTGGAGTGTGGTAATTACTGAGCTCCAGCAGACTCCAGCATCACATGTATCAGTGTCACTGCACTGAAAAATCGTGGCCTGGTATTTTAAACTAAAGCTGGTTCAATGAGCACTAGTTCAAAGCTCCTCACCACCATTTTTCAGCATGGGAACACTGATACATGTGATGCTCTAAGCACTTTTATTAATGAGGCTCTCAAAGCTGTGCTAATTAAGTTTCCCGCCTCCCAGAGCATGTCTATAAACATCCCTTGATTCTACAGTTAAAAGACCAGAAAAGGAACTCATAACATGGATTAACTTGGACAATGAGGGGAAGAATGCAAGGTTAGCCCCAGTGAAAATTTGTTCAACACATACGTGTGTGTGCACGTGTGTGTGTTCACCACTCTCCGGTCCATGATTGATACACACTGAGATCATCTTCATGGGACTATCTACTTTGGAAACAATTTCCAAATAGCTTTCAAGCCAGTTAGACCTTATTTTAGTTGGCCTGCCCCTTATTTTTTTACTGAACTTGTTTCTAGACTGATTAGAACATTTCTCCAGTGAAAACAGGCATGAGGTAATTAGGACTCACATTATGATGTCATTTATGTCATTCAGAAACATCGCATAACTCCATACAAACATTTTTACCACTATACTCACACTGCAAGTTCTTAGCCATTTCTTATGCCCATGCAGTGGCATATTCCCTGATGTACCCTATCAACCATGTACTAGGGTACATGGTTGATAGGATACCGGAGTGGGAAACCAGAGATCTGGATTCTGTTCTTCACTCTGCAATTGATCTATCGGCCAGTCTTGGGTAAGTCATTTAAATTATCTGTACTTTTGTGTCCCTACCTGCAAAGACGTAAAAATAATACCTCTTCAAGGCATTTTGATACCTACAGATGAAAAGTGCTATGTAAGGATAAGTAATATTATGACTATAGCAAAAGGATCAGGGCACAGGTGGCAGTTTACGCTCTCAATGGCCAGCAGAACAGCCACTACAAAACACTGATGAAGCTTTCAAGCAAGTTGGCAGGAACACTGGTATAGATGTTTTCCATAGCATGGCTTCCTCACACATCCTATGGCTAAAAGTCACAATCTGACCCAACACATTTAAAGTGGAAGTTTCAGAAGGGAACAAGGATCTACTAAAGTAAATAAATAGCAATAAAAATAAGTGGGCCTAGACCGCACGTAATCTTTCACAGTCTGAAATGTATCGGTGTGCTTAGTATTGCGGTACTGACACTCCAATTAATTACTGCTTCTAAAACGCTTTGCAGATGAAAAGTCCAATGCAGTAGAATTGGTACTGTAAGCATTATTACTAATATCCTGCTCTGTTTATAGGACTTTTCATAGGAAGGGCCCCCTCTATATCTCTGCAGATAAAAGATAATCCTAATAACACTTATTAAAAGCTGCCCCATCTATTATCCAATACTCATATAATCTTAAATTAACTAAGCCCATTAGTTTTTGTTACCCAGGCACATGAATATGCAGGCTAGGCCACACAAGATCAGAAAAGCCTACTGAGAACCGATAAAAATCCTTGTATAAAACAAATAAAGTAAATACAATGTACTACAGTAAATGGGAGCAGGCCCAAAAAAAATGGTGCAAAATACATAGGGGACACCGTTGTCATAGTAACTGGCATTACAGCTTGCTTCCGATAATTAATGGAGGGCTTTGCTATTACAGTATTCCTGAAATTTCACTTTCCCTTGTGCTGCACTGCAGAATGCAGTATCATTTCCCCATTCATAAATATTTCATTACCACAGTCTGCTGTGTTTCATCATCACTGATAACACTCAGCCTAATCCACCCATTGCTGAATTCATGTAACCCTGTCAGTAAGGCAACTTCCATTTCCTCTGTTTATTTCTGCAATCTTCATTTTTCTTGCTTGATGGTCTTACACTGCAAGAGTGTCATCTCCGGTTAAAGTTCAAACACCTTTAGGTATATTTTGGTTAAGACATAAATATAGGTTGTAAACATATTTTGTGTGTCTGCATATGTAAAAAGAGGCACACACACATCTATGGGTATATATCAACAAGCGCACACGTGCAGGTGAGCACGTTTCCTACAGGACAAATAGCAGCAGGACATATTTGTGCTGCTATTTGTCCCTGTGCACTCCAAAGCACAGCAAATAAACATGGGTAGGGTAGGGGAAGCTGAGGCCAGCACCTGTACTTGTCCCAGAAGACTCACTTAAAATCCTGGGGGCCACCTGGGGCAGCAGTGGCACTGAGCCATCCACTTGGACCTGGCTGGCAGCCACACAATGGCTCTGTCTGGCCAGGCTCCAGTTTCCTGCAGTGCACACTGATGCCATGTGCACCATGCCACTTTTTTCAGTGGCTTTTTTTTTCTATACCAGGATCTCCCCGTGTCAAAAAAACCTATGGCACTGCAAATTAGCAGCACAGCAAACTGGTGCACATGCACTGCGTGTGGTTTGTGGTGCCTCAAACGGGTTTGAGTCACCACAAACTGCACATACACACTTGTTGGGACACACCCTATGTATGTCTACATATAGTATCTTTTGGGATACATCTATGTCAAGAAAGAGACATCACGTCTAAGCAGTAACTCACAGAAAGACACTGTGTTCTGATCCAGTAAAGGATGTGGGTGTCGTTAAGTATACAAGTTATCTCACTGATATCAGTTATAAATAACGTATGTACGACCCCTGTTACCAGTGAAATATGTTGAGGCATTTTTTCTGGATTGGGCCCCTAATACTTTTTATGAATAACGAGCTGGTGGAGACCATCCAAAGCTTGATGGTCATAAAGGGATAAAGCAAAACAGAAAGGAAACAGGAAGAAAGGAATATTCCTTGTTTTAATATTTAATTCCTTGCTTTACTACCTAAACCTTTTGTTTAAAAGGACTGAAAAGTAGCTATTTTGCACTGATTTCCCCCAACCACACGACATGAACATTTGAGATTCCCTGTTGTGTGACACTGAACATACTTTGTCTGCTTTGTTTTGGAGTTAAGGTGCTGTTAAAAATACTTTGCATTCAAAGCATACGCAGCTGCCAGCATTCAGGTGGAGGATGACTGCTCAAAGGGTATGCCCAGACTCTGTACTATGTAGTCCTTTCATTAACTCAGACATTTTGCAGCCTCTCAAGGAAAATGCTTGCCTAGGCTAAAGAAAGAGAAAACACAGTGTATAACTTACGGTGCAAAACAACATATGTATTATGGGACATATTTTGTAATAAGTGGGCATGCCTACGCGTGCACTTGCTATGGCACCAGTTTACTCACGAGTAAATTATTTGCAAATAAATGGTGCTAGGCAGGTGTCTACACGGGTAGGGAAGTGGGAGTAGATTTGTTGCCAATCTGCTCCTACTTCCTGGGACCCTGCAATAGGCCCTGGTTGCCACCATGAGGAGCTCCAGGCTCCAACCACAGCTGCCAGCAGCCTTCCTCAAAAGCCCGCCCTACTCTCTGGCCAGCCACAGCGTGCACAGCACAGAGACAGCATGCAGCAGCGCTCTCCTCACTGCCTCTGCCTCCCCGTGCTATGGCTGTACCTGCCTCTGCCCCTGACAGTGACGACTAGTGCCTTGGGCTCCTGCTGGCTACCATGCTGGCCCTATTGGCCCATCATGCCAACTGCCACCTGGCCAATGGCTGTCTTGCCCCTCCTGGCTCTCACACACAGCAACTGCCTGCCCACCCACTGCACACTCTCCCCAAACAGCACACTTTCATCAAACAGACCTCTTCTTCCCCCCTCCTCTTTCCCGCACTCTCCCCAAAAAACAGAGCTCCCCTCCCCGCTCCCTCCCCAACAAACAGAGTCCCTCTGCCCCATCAACAACCAGAGCCTCCAGCATCCACTCTACACACCAACAATAAAAGAAACCCCTTTTTCCCTGTGAAAACTATTTACAATATCCTTTGTGTGCTGTCCTGGGCTGGAGGGCCATGGGGTGGGGGTGCCTAGGGAGCAGGACCTGGGAACAGGTGGCCAGCACCCTGCCCTCTGGCCATTCCCCTGCAGGTACACATACCACGGTATGTATGGTGGGTGGGGGGCTCATCCAGGGATGACAGTGGCTGGTGATCACTCAGTGTGAACAGCTCTCCCCTCTGGCAGCCAGTGTCCAGGGACAGCAGGGCCATTGTATGGTCGTGGCCCCACTGCAGGCAGCTCTAGCTCCATGCCTGCATGGAGCCAAAGTGAACAGCGGGGCTGGGTAGCAGGGGACCTAGGGCAGGGTCTGGGGCAGGGGCTTCTGGAGGCATCCCCAGGAAGGGGTCTGCTACTGAGTGGCAGGTGGCTGCCAGGGGGCAGGCAGGGTTAGGGTTGGGGGCCAGGTACTGGGCATCATGATGGTGACCACCAGAGCCATCTTGAGGCAGACCGTGGCCTTCTTAGGGCAAGTAAGATTTGATACAATTCTCTCTCATGAGAAGAATCCTAGTAAACTCTGACACAGGCTGACAATCTGCAATGAATGGTAATGTATTTTTTGGCATACAACACACCCTGGAATATAATATGCATGCAAACAGCAAACAGAGATCTGTGTGACTGGAGCAGGGCTGTGGTTAATAAAACTTTATTTGAAAATCAGCCAATGGGCTTTTTCTCCTAAAGTAGACGGTGAATTTAGGCTGTTGGGCTGGCCAAAAGGCAGAAAAAAGAAAAGGGTAGTTGTCGTAGATCAGGCATTCAGAATGAACCAAGTTGATCAAAAAATAAAATTAAATTAAAAAAAGCAGGGGTTCTACCTGTATTTTGCTTTGATTTATGAGCAGGGGCCTACTTAATTTGTGGTTTTGCAGTTTTCATGGAAACCGCAAAAAATGCCATTGTCTGCAATCACTAAGAAATATTGCATTGGTTGTGATTTCCCATTAAATCAACCTAACCTCCCAGTGTATTTTTCCTATAACATGTTGTTATAGTGTGTCCCAATGCTTCCCGCAATACAAAAACAATGCAACAATCACTGCAGCCATAGATCACGTGATTGAGAGTTACTGTGTTAGTGAAATAGACTAAGTGAAGGCACTAGTTCATGAAGTGAAAATGTTTCAGTGCCATCTTCTGAAAAGTTAAATGCAATGCTGCAGTCTGAAGATATGTGAAAAGAAATTTTAAAAAGCTAAATGCATTTCAGCCGTTATGAAATTATATGGTATATGCCTCTCTGCCAGTCAGCAGCAAGGGGTGGTACCACCAGGAAATGCCCATGAAATTGGCTCTTTGTCCCAAGACTAAGCTGCAAAAATTGCTTTATTTCACTGCAACTTAAGTAGACCCCTATTTATGAGGATCAACCAAGTTCAAGGAAAGAGAAAACAACAGGTTATTTTTGAAGACAATCATGATTGTTCTGATCTTATACTCCATAGCATATGGGGAGACTAAATGCCTTGCTTATACCTTGTAAAGCAGAGACGTATATATCAAACTTTGTAGCAAGGTAAAATTAGCGGTGTTAGTCCTGAAGTCATGCACAAGTCAGGGTAGGGTGGCACCTTGAGATTAACTTGTTCAGAGGCATACATTTTCACAGGCAACACCCAACTTGCATCTGACAAAGTAGGCTCCCTACTTCATGAAAACTTATGGGTATCTGAACAAGTTAGCCTCAAGGTGCCACCCTGGTCTGTCTTCTGCCAAATATTGGAGCTATGTCTACAGGTAGAGGAAAACTGCAATACTCAACAAGCTAAGTATTCCAACAAGTTGCATGGCCCCAGGACTCTGACTAAAGCATTAAGTTGAACCATGTTTTATTGCTGAAGCATACCTCAACTGCATTCAGATTTCAGCCATCCAAGTATGCCAATAATTTCTTGCTGCCCACATCTGGCGTCAGGTAGGCCAGTTGCCTAGGCAGCCACACCTGCCTGGGGTTTTTGACTGACAGTCCTACCCCAGATAATCAACTGGCTGGTTTCATCACTGGTTGCTGAGAGTGCAACTACTCATTTACCTGCCACCTGTAGGAGCAGCCTCCAGGAGAGCCAGCAGTACCAACCCAGCTCTTCTCTGGTAAGCTGCTTGTTTCCTGACCCTGGTTTGGCTCTGTCCCTGGATCTGGCTTTGGATTTCCCCTTGGATCATCTTCCTGGCTTCTGGACCCTGCTTACTCAGTTCCTGGCTGCTGGCTTGCAGTTTTCCCCTTGGTTCTTGTAACTTGGTCACAGCCTCCTGAACTCTGACCTGGCTGGTGTTTGGATTCTACCTCTGGATTGCCCTTTGGATCCAGTAACTTGGTCTCTGATGCCTGTCCCCTAAGAGGGCCTATCGCAAGTAACCACTAGATCAGGCTGGCTGGCAAGTAACCACTAGATCACCCTGGTCCTTTACATCTGGACATCTATTGCTATCAGACTGTGGTTCCTTCAGTCTACCTTTTAATATTTAAACCAAAAAAAAATTTTTTTAACAGGGTGTTAAGATAGAAACCCTGTTACTTAAGGTCTGAAGGGAAGACCCTGGGACTTTGGTCACTGAAAGAGGGGGAAGAGGGGCCACGGAAAGAGCAAGGGCGATAGCCAGCTGGACCCAGCTGATAAAGATCCACACACTGGAGGGGGGGAATAAAGATGAAAAAGAGCCTTGCCATCAGGGCACTAAAAGAAAGGAAGGAAGGAGTCCTTGGCAGACGACGAGGTGTAAGCCCTGGGGATCCACGGATCAAACAGCTGACTGGTGAGCAGTGGGTTACTTACCCAAAGGGTCGCAGACTGCAAGGACGGCTGAAGACAGGTCTGGGGAACCTGAGAAGAGAGTCAGAAAAGGGGAATTAGGAGGGTATTAGGCAAGGGAGTTACCAGTTACTTGGCGAGGCACCCCTACGCTTCAAAATAGTGGCAGGGGTGCTCTATCCAAAGCTCATTGAATGAGCTTTACATGAAGCACCCTGCCACCATTTTGCAGGGCAGAGATGCTGATACACGAGACACAGGAAGCTGCTGGAGCATGGTAATTGCCACACTCCAGCAGACCTGATGAGTTGAGTCTGCTCCAACTCACTAGACTTATAGCACATCAGAGCAGCTTTCCTGCTCATGTATAGGCACCCTATGTTAGCTATAAATCTCTATTACTTTTTCTATCTGACTTTTATATCTAGTTTATATTTGTTCTTTCTTTTTATGCTCCCCATATTCTCCCCCCCCTTTTTATTTTATTTTGGGTCTCTAGATCTTCTCTTCTTTTTCTTTGTAGCTCTTAGAAGCTCAGTTATACTTTCATCAGCAAGCAGCAGCTCAACAGACACTTTTCACTAATGTTTTTGATAAAAATCTAACCAAGTTTATTAAAGCTGGCCTATATCTTCATGCAGAGTCCCTGTGGGTAAGGCTATACCTTGACTGCAACATACTCCGAGGTTCTCCAGCATGTCCCACCAAACTTGGAAATGAGGCAGTGAAGACACTCTGAGGGCACCCTGCCCGTTGCCACTAGTCTCAGACACACCACAGCCAGAGGTCTTCAGGCTAGTGGCCTCAAGGGATTCACCTAGAATGACTTCACTTCCTGATTCATTGCCTCATTTCCAGATTTGGTGCACGAGGAGGAAAACTGGATGAACGGAGTTTGCTTACATGTAGCAATCTCCAGAGTGCTGCAGTAAGTGGTATAGACCAATGATGTTCAATCTTTTGGCCCCACAGGAGTCTGCCAGGCCAGACTGGACTTTGGATCCCGGCACTGCCCCCTTCTGCCCCTGCACTTCAGGACTGGGACCCAGGTGCTGGGTATTACCCTGCTCCTGTCCCCCACACACTGGAATTGGGCCCTAGGTGCCTGGCATCACCCCCTCCCACCATACATGTGCCAGCACCCAGCACTGCCCCCCTCCCACCCCTCATGCACTGGGATTGGTCCCTGGGCACCAGGCACCACCCCCTCCCACTGCTCTCATGCCAGGATTGGGCCCCAGCACCTGACACTGCCCTCTCCTGGCCCCTGCACACCAGGATTTGGCCCTGGGGCCCAGCACTGTCCCCATCATCCCTGCATGCTGGGATCAGGCACCAGATGCAGTGCATACAACCTAGCATTTTGGCAGCAGGAGAGCAGAGCCACCGTTCCACACCCCAAATTTCCATATCTGTGGGGGGACCCATAGGCTGGGTGATGGTATGCCATGGGCCAAAACTGGCCTATGAGTCAGGGGTTGATCACCCATAGTATATAAATTTCCAGAATTCAACAAGAATCTGCCCATACTAGGCAGGGCGCTAAATTTGACTAACAGATTTCCACTTGGTTTTAGCAGCAGAATGTGATAATAGAACTAGCTGGAACATGGTGTTTTGGGGTGTGTCTGAACAAAGTAAAAAGAATGGTCTCTCTTCCTTTTCTAGCTACTCATTTGTCTCTCTTGCCCCAACCCTCACCACTTCCCCACAAGCAGCCTACACCATTTCTGTCATCTCATCTCAACAACCTCCAATTGAACAAAAGAGGCACTGGGAATTTGGTTTCCAATGGTGACCTCTGCACCATATTCCTCCTGGAAGATGGTTCCTGATGAGGACCATCACAAGATCCCACTGGCCAAGTAGAATGGACAATCCTTGTGTCCTTGGCAAAAACCCAGACTTTTTTTACAATCTAAAGAACCACCTTGGTGGTGGCAGTGCCAAAGTGCTAGCTCCGAGACAGGCTGCAGCTAGCTATAAATGTGGCAGAAATCCAGTCTGATAATAAGGTTGCTGTTAAAAGCACTGACGCACCTACCATGGATGATGGAAATCTGAGATGCCATTTTACGACATATGGGAAACACATGAGGCCACTAGTTGTTGCAACTTGAAAGGTTCTGAAATCCTTTGACTGGCAGTCATGCGGTCTATTCAGCACATGGGCTTAAGACCCCATGTTTCTTTTTTCTATACGAACACAATGTTCATCCTATTATGACTCAGCCTGCTCTCCCATTGGGGCCCTGTCGAGAGAGCACAGCTGAGACATTTGACACTCCACAGGCTACATGAAATTAACAGGAAAAAATGTTGGTGCTTTGGGGGGGATGGATGGGGGGAGGAGGGACACAAGTAAATAAATGCATTAAAGTGAAAAGAAAAAGCTACAAAGCCTAACACAAAAGGACAGCTGGCAGAAGTGTGTGTAGCACCCCTTCCTTCGCACAACAGTTGAATTGCCTTTTGAAACCCCCTTTGAACTCTTTCCATCAAGTTAACCAGCAGAAACTCATAATTTTTAACCTGTGCAGAAATGAAGTTTCCTTGGTAACTGCCATGTGTTTGATCAGGGCTTTGACGTTCAGAGAACCATTGTTCCTAGCTTCCCTTCTGAGTAGAGATGCCTGACCTGGGGTCTCAAACAGCCTCAATGGCTTCTTTTTAATAACTGTGGCGTGCTTGCCATGTTGGAATGTTTAATCTGCAATCTTATTTTCTCTAGGGCCAGGTTGGACACTTTCTACCCTGAGCCACAGTAGAGGCGATGTGAAGCCAAAGCACCTTCTTACGGAGGGTTCTTGGGTGGGAATTTGCCTCAAAGTGCTATTTCCCACTCAGTAAAGTCAGTGAAAAAGCACCTGGCTTCGGATAAGGCTCATGGATAGTACTGGGTGGGTGCAATATCCCAGCCCACCTCTCTGCCTAACCAGTTGTGTCAGCAAGTACAGGGGGGTGGAACCCCTTGAAGACTCTTGGGGTGGTCTGCATGGCTGGGTGCTTCCCAAAGCATAGGGGTTGTAAGCAACCTTGCTGGAAGAGGAGATCCCTACTAGATAACTTGCCAATAGAAGACACTTGTCAGCAAACATCCAGGTTTTGCACAGGGGGCTTTATTGATGTGGCAGCTCCTCGAACTCTCTCTGCAACACTTTGGAGGAGAGCCTGGGACAATCCAGGTGGTAGCATTTCCTACACCACCTTATCATGAATTTTCATCTCTTAACAGGGAGTTGTTCATCTTAGGTGAAACGGAGAAACACATTTAAACCAAGGAAATCTCAGGGCTTAGCTATGCATTTTGGAATCACAGAAACCCAGAATGTCAGAGATATTTCAAAGTGCAGCCTTGATACAGAAAGTTATCCCTAGCACAATATATTGCTCTTCTCTTTTCTTGTGGCACTAATCTATTCCATCACCATGGCAACCTGCTGAAGTTCAGGTACCTGTTTCCCAAATAACCCTGCTCACTGTGTTGTACCAGATCCAGAAGTTTGTGCCTGCGTGACTGAGATGTGCCGGAATGAGAACACCACCATCTCATTAGTTCCTGCACTGATAAAGATATTTACAGCTTACGCAGCACTTCACTTTTCATCTCAGAATCTCAAAGGACAATTAAGTATAATTACTCCCATTTTGCAGACGGGCAAACTGAGGCAAAGGAAGGTAGAGCAACCTGCTCAAGTTTATATAGCAATTCAGTGGCATTGCTGGGAATAAGGGCCATGTTTCCCCCACTAGACCACTTTGCTTATCATGGTGCTTGACCCCTTTTACCAGCAGGGGCCTGCCCTGCAGTTGAACTTTAGAATCATATCCCTCCCTTTCTCTAAAAGTAACTTACCTTTTGCACAAGAAATCATGAACTGTCTCCTGTGTGCTAAATATGGAAGGTTGAGATTCCTGACCTGTGAGCTCACTACCAAATTCCTTCTGGAAACTCCTCTCTTCTCGTAATCACCTCAATAGCACTTACTTAGAAAACCAGAGCCAAGAACTGGGGCCATGGAAACTGTCCAGTACACAAGACCTAAGGCTGGTAAAAAGCCTCTGTTGCATTAGCACTTGTTAAACTGGGGGCTACTAGTAGTTTCACAGCTGCTATTACGTGATTATTGCTTGGCTTCGAGGATTTGCATTTGCTACATAAATATAATACATATGATTATCTGGTGAAGAGTAGAGAATCCACCTTGAACTGCTGCACAGTGCTCCTCCAAAAAAGTAAAACCACCCCTTCAGACAACAAAGAAAAAGGATCTTTACCTTCATGCCAGATCATTTCCTGCTTAGTCAAGCAGCTGTGTCCAGATGTACTTCTTACTTTATATTACAACAGCCTGCAGACAAGTTACTCATCCAAGCTAATCATAGAAGGTGAAATTTCCAAATGCACCTGCAGTGACTTCAGAGCCCACGTACTATTTGCATGTTACTAAAGATATTTAGGGATCTGAGCCTCACTGGCCTAACTACACTGTAGGCGTGCAGCTCTACTCCTTGTGAACTACACCCAGAAGGAACAAAGTGTCTGTCTACAGCTTTGGGACGCTAATTAGCACAGCTGAATGTGAGGGCCAATTAGCCGGCCCCAGCTAATTAGCCCATCTGTGCTGTCACCTGAACATGAGGGCTATACTGTTTCTATGTTAGGAAGCAGCCCATAAAGAGCAGTGTGGTGGAGGGCACTGCTACTGCCTACAGTAAGTTTACCAGAGATGTAGCCATTGAAAATCAAAAACAAAGCCAAAGTCAAAGTCTTTGATTCAGTTGGAAATTTTCTCAGCAGAATATTTCTCCATCAGCAACTGCTACTTCATGAAAAATAGAAATGTTTCAAGAGAACCTGTTGATGTTATTGAATCTTCTGCTGGAAACTGGCCAGTTCACCCACGTTACCAGCTGCCATCAAGCTAAGAAAATGGAAGCCCCACGTGGTCAGAGCTCCCACATTCTTGCCTTCCCCATTGCCCATTAGGCCAGTGGCATGGAGACTGGGGAGCAGTCAATTCTGAAAAAGTCAAAGTAGAACACTGTTTTAAGATTTTTTTTAAAACAAAAATCTCAAACTACCTCATTCCATAGAAATGTCACCACTGACTCTTTTGATCCAATCTGGAATGCAACTTTTTAAACAGTTTTGCAATTTTCCTGTAAAATGGGACTTCTGAGTTTCAACCATACTGCATGAACAAGCAATATATTCAGACATGAGGAATGGTTTGTGCATGGCTTGATAACCAAAAATAGGCTAAATCAGACCCCTGCAATAACAAATAATTTGTTAGGTAGTGTATGCCCAGATGAGTCTAGCAAATAAACAGTGCCTCATATTACAAAGACAACCTCCATCCAAACAGTGCTTAACAGTATGGCCTAGGGGAAAATACCTTTTTGACTGCAAATCTGATGATTAGCTTAATCCTAAGAGTGTAAAACCCACCAACCAAGCACTTGAGAGTTTGGGCCTTGTTACACAGTAATTTTAGGTGGCTTCTGGAGCTCTTAACCCCTGGATTGGTTGCACATTAACAACTTTTTAGTGGCTTAAAGCTCATTATTCATCTTAAAGTTATGCTGCTCCAGGACAGAATTTTCTCTAGTCCACCTAATTTTGCTCCTGTTCCATTAAGGTGTGGCCACTCTCTACAGTTATTCCACCCAAGTTGAATTCCTCCAGCATTCCAGGATGCAGTGGTCCCTTCTGAGTCAGGGTGGGGATGCCAGGGTACAGCAAAGCCAGGCACGGCACCTGTGCCCCACTGCTGCCACCTGGCAGAGCTAGCAACTCAGCCCTGGAGCACCTGGTGTCTGCAGTGCCTCCTGGACTGGCTCGCTGCTCCAAATGCTCAGGCCAGACTTGGGCCAGGGTGCCTGCGGGGAGTGGCAGACTGGTGCTCACCCTTCCCGCTGACCTGTAGTTGAACGTGCATCCAGTCCCACCCTCCGCTGCTGTGCATCCCCCGCCCAGTGCCTGCACCCTCAGGATTCACATGCCCCAGCAGAGCCAGGCAACTGGAGCAGGGTGGATCTTCGCAGCTGCAGCATGGCAGTCCAAAGCCAGTTCCCACTGCCTCCATGCTCCACTGGGCTGTGCAGGTTCTGGCTGCCAGCTCCCCCGACCTGGCTTACGCAGCAGTGGCCATGAAGCCCCTGAACTCCCATAGTAGCCAGATGGCTCTGGACATGGAGCACAGGGCTCAGCAGTGTCCATCTGGGCTGGGGCTGCACAGAGGAGGCAGGGAGTCCATGCTGCTCACAGCTGTTTCCCAAGCCTGTCACCCCTACCTCTCTTGCCCACAGTGTAGGTGAAGGACAGACAGCGATGGTTTTTCACCTTAAGGTTCTACTGCTCCACTAAGCCAAACACTAAACTGAATAACATGTGTTCAGCTTTTGGTGCAAGGTGTAACAAGGCCCTTTTTTCAGCACTAATACATTCCAAATTCCCACCTCCGGCCAGTGACCAATTGCCAGTTCTTCAGAGGAAAGCAATAAAAACCAAACAAAACCCAAAGCAAACAAATAAATAAAATAAAAACAACCAAACAACCCCCACAACAAGCCAAATAGAAAATTTCCCTTGAATATCATTTCTGGACCCTGTAGACAACCAGCAGAAGCCCTGATACCTGGGACAATACAATATAAAATGACATAATACATTTTGTAAGAATCTTCAAACCTTAAGAGGCAGAAGAATGAACAAAGGGAGGAAACATAATCCAGAAAAAACTATCACAATTCCCCAGGCTAAGCCCCCTTACTTTCACCTACAAAACCATAGAGTCCTGTACTATCTGAAGCACATCTGCAAAGAACCCTGTATATTGCAAAGCTACCACTTGAATGCAAACCACTCAGATGCTCAACTCTTCCCTAGCATCAGGAAGCCACATAGCATCAGTGATGTCAGTAAACCCAATACTGTCAGACTCCCACCCCTATATATGTAAGCAACCTATGCAGGGTGCGTCTACATGTGGCCGTACAGCACCATTGTTAGTGTGCCACCATTTAGTGCTCCCTTTTGCGCAGTAACAGCCTGTACTGTGCCACGCTGGCTGCGCACTTATTTTTAGCTGCTACATCACCGTAGCAGTGCCTTACAATGAGGGAGCATATTGCTATGGCGATGTAACTGCAGTCACAGTTTTTACCTGTTAATACTATGTCGCCGTAGTGCGTTGCTTTGGCGACATAGCAGCACGTGTAAATGTGCCCACAGTGATTATGTTTCCTTTCATTCCCTCTTGAGGACACCAAATGTTCAAAGTCACAAGTCACATGCCCTAATCGCTATTCCAAAAACACCCCTGTCTCAGTGTTCCTTCTGTAAACGTGTCAAGCTCCATAGTTTCATAGTCATAGTAGGCAGGGTCAGAAGGGACCTGAACAGATCATCAAGTCTGACCCCCTCCCATGGCAGGAAAAAGTACTGGGGTCAAATGACCCCGGCAAGGTGTTCATCTAACCTCCTCTTAAAGACCCCCAGGGTAGGAGCCAGCACCACTTCTCTTGGAAGTTGGTTCCAGATCCTAGCTGCCCTGACTGTGAAGTAGTGCTTCCTGATGTCTAGTCTGAATCTACCCTCTGCCAGCTTGTGACCGTTATTTCTAGTCACTCCTGGTAGTGCTCGGGGGAACAGGGACTCCCCCAATGCCTGCTGGTCCCCTCTGACTAGTTTGTAAACGGCCACTAGATCCCCTCTCAGCCTTCTCTTGTGGAGACCGAACAGGTTCAGGTCCCTTAATCTCTTTTCGTAGGGCCTGCCCTGCTGACTCCTGATCATGCAGGTGGCTCTCCTCTGAACCCTCTCAATGTTGTCCACATCCCTCCTGAAGTGCGGCGCCCAGAACTGGACACAGTACTCCAACTGCGGCTTGACCAGTGCCACATAGAGGGGGAGGATCACCTCCTTGGACCTGCTCGTGATGCATCTGTGGATGCATGACAAGGTACGATTGGCCTTCCTGACCGCTTCCCCACACTGCCGGCCCATGTTCATTTTGGCATCAATAATGACTCCAAGATCCTTTTCTGCCTCTGCACTGACGAGAAGGGAGTTCCCCAGCCTGTAGGTATGCTGCTGGTTCTTCCTCCCCAGGTGCAGCACCTTGCACTTGTCAGTGTTGAAACCCATCCTGTTCTCATCCGCCCACCCCTGTAACCTGTCCAGGTCCAATTGCAGCCTGTCCCTCTCCTCTAGCGTGCTCACATCCCCCCACATCTTACTGTCGTCAGCAAATTTGAACAGGGTGCTTTTTACCCCCTCGTCCAGGTCACTGATGAAGATGTTGAACAGTGCGAGTCCGAGGACCGAGCCCTGGGGGACCCCACTGCCCACATCCCTCCAGGTCGAAAATGACCCATCCGCCACCACTCTCTGGGTGCGGCCCTCCAGCCAGTTAGTGACCCATTTGACTGAGTAGGTGTCAATGCCACAGTCCCCTAGTTTTTTAATGAGAATGGGGTGAGAGAATGTCGAAGGCCTTCCTGAAGTCCAGAAAGGCTACATCCACTGCTACCCCTGCGTCTAAGGATTTTGTGACCTGGTCGTAGAAGGCCACCAGGTTGGTCTGACAGGACCTGCCTCTAATGAACCCATGTTGGTTGCCCCTGAGCATAACCTCCCCTGCCAGCCCCTCGTGGACATGCACCAGGATAATTCTCTCAAAAAGCTTACCCAGGATTGAGGTAAGACTAACTGGCCTATAGTTTCCTGGGTCCTCCTTCCTCCCTTTTTTGAAAATGGGGACCACATTGGCCCTTTTCCAGTCATCTGGCACCACACCAGAGCACCACGAGTGCTCGCAAAGCCGTGCCAGGGGTCCCGCAATGAAGGTTGAAGCTATTTGTGTTCTTTGTCCACAATATTTTGTCTGGAAGACCATTTCTAAACATAAGTCCTCTAATGGTTAGAAATGTTTTTCTAACATTAAGTCTAAATATATTTGTGACTGGTTTGTACCCATTTGGTCTTATACTAGAATTATCCATTAACTTAACATTTTTTTCTTGCTCCCAGATACTCACTCCCCCACCCACTGGGTAAATTTATAATAAGTAATCATACCCTTAGCCTTGGTATTTAAATGATTCAACTAGTTTTGGACCTAGCCAGATTTACTCATTTGAGCTGTCTTTTTCTTTCACATAATTAGGTTTATCTATTTCAACTGATCTGTAACAATTTCTGATAACTCCTCTTTGCTCCACAGGTTTACTGACCTCTTCCCTTTTGAAATGACCATTTTCATTTTCATGACGGGGTTAAACAAAAGTAATTTTTCTACATGGCATTTAGATAGGCTGCAGCTGCTTTTCCAGACTCAACGAAGGGCATTTTTTGCCTGAAAGCTTGTCTAACACCTCTCACAACTATATACTTTATCCAACAAAGACATTACCAAACAAATCGTGTTTCTCATACGTTCCAGAACTATCACAGCTTTTACAATGCTACTATCAATGCTGCAGATTTAGTATTCAAGATACAATGGAGTTTGGCACAACAGAAATGGCTGGTCACCTTTACTAGGAAGTTAGATTGTGTTAAGAACACAGGTTTCAGACATCATTTTGACTATGTGAAGTGCAACATGACTTTATAGGCAATAGACATTAACCTAATTAAATCTATTCATGATACCCTGTGATTATCTGGATTTATCTATGGATAAGTGACATTAAACTCAGAGGTCCACCCCCAACTAGATCATTCCAGCCAGGGCTTTGTCAAGCCAGGCTTTAAAAACCTCCAAGGGTGGAGATTCCACCACCTCTCTAGGAAACCTGTTCCAGTGCTTTATTACTCTTCTTGTGAGAAAGTTTTTCCTAATATCCAACCTAAACTTCCTTTGCTGTAACTTGAGACCATTGCTCCTTGTTCTGTCATCTGCCACCACTGAGAACAGTCTAGGTCCATCCTCTTTGGAACCCCACTTCAGGTAGTTAAAAGCTGCTATCAAATCTCCCCTCAGTCTTCTCTTCTGTGGACTAAATAAGCCCAGTTCCTTCAGCCTCTCTACACAAGTCACGTGCCCCAGCTCCCTCACCATTTTCATTGTCCTCCACTAGATTCTCTCCAACTTGTCCACATCCTTACTATAGTGGGGGGCTCAAAACTGGACATGGTATTCCAGCTGTGGCCTCAACAGTGAAGTATAGAGTGGGATAATTACTTCCCTCAATCAGCAGGCAATACTCCTACTAATGCAGCCCAGTATGTCGTTAACCTTCTTGGCACCAAGGGCATTTTGGGAAGGGGACAGGCAGTCATTCTGGGGATTCAGAGAAGCTTGGGCCTCTGGAGAGATGCTCCAGATGATTTTATTGCAAGTAGACTTGGAAACTTAGCCAGTATATTGGGATTAACTGACTTTAGATGTGTGTTAAAAAGGGTTCCTGAACCCAAATTTGATAAAAGGCTCAATGCATTCTGTATTGCTCAAGGTATTTTGTTATTCTCTTGAATTTCCTGTGTTCTCTATCCCCCCCCCCAGTTCTCTGTCCCGATCAATAAAAAGTTATCTGGCTTAACATGCCTAGCTGTGAATGCCTGAGGGGAGAGGGAGCTCAGCTGTTTATTAACTAATTCAGTCCTACCTGAGAATATCTTGGGAGGCTCCAGGCTATAAGGAGCACCCAGAAATACTTCCAGGGGCAAAGCACCCCCAAGGCTGACTGGGTCTGTGTACCCCAGGCTGCACAGAGGCCTAAGGGAGACCAGTACTTGGGTGGTGGCAGCATTACCCCAAGCTTGCCAGAGATCTCCATGAAAGGGGAGCTAAGCTGAGCACAGTGAGGTGGGTGGCTCAGCATAGTAGCACCCCCTACTGTCCTGCCACAGTCCCCATGAGTAGGAACATGCATTCCCCAGGGACAACTAATAGCATCGCATATTTGTGCCACTGCTTGTTGTCCCCAGGGAGCACCCCTGTACGTGTACTCTGGTGCATGGTAAGTTACCTTGGGTGGAGTAGGGGAGGCTGGGGCCAGCACCTGGGCTGATCCCAGCAGCCTTACCTGGGGTTCTCAAGGCTCCAGTGGTGATGATTCAGGCATGCAGAGCCTAACTGACAGCTTGAGCATGGCTCTATCTGCCCAGGCTCTGGTTTTGGGCAGCCCATGTTGCCACCACATGCACGACCCCACTTCTTTCTGGCGCAGGTTTTTTTGACACTGGTTAGCAATAAGGGGCCCTTTGGGAATCAGAGCTGGGGGGCAAAAAAGGCACCAGTCACAGGGCTCAAGTGCCTATATACTAATGGCAAGGAGCATGGGGAACAAGCAGGATGAACTAGCGCTCCTGCTTGCAGAAAACACCTACGACTTAGTAGGGCTAACAGAAACCTGGTGGGATTCTTCCCACAACTGGGCGGTACACATTGAGGGTTCTAGGCTGTACAGAAAGGACAGGGTGGGGAAGAAAGGGGGAGGGGTTGCGCTCTATGTCAATGAGCAATATACATCAACCCTCATCAAGACGGAATCGAAGGAGGAGAAAGTAGAAGGATTGTGGGTTAAGTTACATGGGGGGCAAGGAGAAAGGGATTTGGTGGTAGGGGTCTGCTACAGACCCCCACCCCAAGGGGAAGAACTAGATTTGGGCCTCTTGAGGCAGCTCTCGGAGACCATAAAAACTAAGGAGGCGGTAGTCATGGGGAACCTAAACTACCCAGACATCTGCTGGGAGACACAGACAGGAAAGTCCCACCGTTCACGCACGTTCCTATCCTGTGTATAGGACCTCCACCTGACGCAGGAGGTACACGGTCCCACTAGGGGGAATGCCTTACTGGACCTGGTATTGGCAACAGGGGATGATATGGTAGGGGACCTACAGATTGGTTGTCACCTGGGGGACAGTGATCACCAAATAATAGAATTCATCATAAGATGTCAAGTGGGTAAGGTAACTAGTAGGGTGAAAGTGCTAGACTTTGGGAAAGCTGATTTCAATGAACTCAGGTGATTAGTCAAGGACGCACTGCAGAGTAGGAGTTTTGAAGAGGTGGGAGCCCAGGAAGGGTGGCTGTGCCTTAAGGAAATGATCCTTCAGGCAC
>NW_005842136.1:978071-1004983 GCF_000455745.1 Alligator sinensis | reverse complement strand
AGCCCGAGCACTCTTCCCTGCCTATGCAGGGGGTCAGACTCGATGATCTATTGAGGTCCCTTCCGACCCTAGCATCTATGAATCTATTCTCAGTGTCAAAAAAAAAAAAACTCAGCATGCTGCAAATTAGCAGTGCAGCAAATGCCTACATGTGTGGTATGTGCAGTGCCACAAACTGCACATGCACACTTGTCTGGATGTGCCCAAAGGGTCTCTAGCAGTTATAATGAGGATTACACTGGTTTAGAAGATCCCTTCCAACCTTTCTTCTAGCACTGAAAGAATCTTAGGAGGGATGACAAAGCCAATATTGTCAGTCTCAGCTACCTCAAAAAACCCCCAAAAAAACAAACCTTGGGGAACAATCGTTGCTTAAGGAACTCATGCTGAGATTATCAGTTCAGGTAGCAACATTCTGCCCACCTAAAGTTTCAAATATGAGAGTTATTTTTCATTTTCCATTCTGCACTGTGTTGGGTCGCCATTTCCTGTTGTGTTTCAGGCCACAGATGGCTGCATTTCTGCACCAGTTGAAGCAACTGCTACATTAAATATATACACACTCTGAAAAGCTCTGGGATCTTTCAGGACACAAGAAGTATAAAAGTAAGTCATTACCATAATCATTACCAATGTAGCATTTCTCACTCTCCCATTTACAATGCTATTTTTGAATAGCACCACTGGCCTAAGGAACAGGCTGCCTCAAATGCTGTCAATCTCGCAGTTTTCACGAGTATTAAATTAACTTACAATTTTTGCTTCATTCCTATTGTTAATCTTTTCTTTTAGCTTCATCTTCATTTTACCCTCTGAGCTTAGAAATAGTCAAAACTCATTACAGAGAATAGCATATCATAAAAGTAAGAAATGGAAAGGACCTATTAGATCACCAGTCCATCTTCCTGCCAATTAAAGACTGTCCTCTAGAGCACATTTTTAATGGTTTGTCCAGTCTAGTTTTAAGAAGGACCAAGCAGTTGGGTTTCCATCAATTCCCTTAGGAGGCTATTCTACAGCATAATACATCTTGCTGTCAGGAATTTTTTCTGTATATTCAGCCTGACTGTCATACCATTAGCCCTAGTTATACCTCTGCGTGTCACACTAAAATTCCTCTCTGCCTGGTGTTCAAACCCATCAAATATATGCATATGTATCATATGCCCCACACTTTAGTCATTGCTTAGCTAAGCTGTATAGAGATAACTTTTAGCTTAAACTCCTCTGCTAAACCCTTTTACTCCCTGATAAGTTTTCTACTGTCCTTCCAAATTCAACAGTCTCTTTCTGGTGATACAAGCCTAGCACTGACAGCAAGAGTTAGCTTGGGATATATATCTGAAATGCATAAAAAGCTGCTCTATGCACAGCATTGGAACAAATACACACACCCCTGTGTGTGTGTGTGTGTACACGTACGTGTGCATGCATGTTATGTAACTTAATGTTTTAAACTGCAGTCCAGCCTTTGAAAGATGGTATTCCCTGCAGTCATTCTCATATGAATCTTTGTTCCTACACCACCGTGAGGGAACTCCTCAGTTAAACCCTCTTCTGACACAAATTTACATCTCTAAGGTAAGAAACACTTCTCTGAAGCTTTCTTTATAGTGTAAGGACGAGGGAGTGTGAAAAGAACCACAGTCACCCACCACATAGCCACATATCATGCTACACTAATTATTGGAGTGACAAGAGTTATTGTTAAGCATTTTATTTCACTTCTTATAGTAGATCCAAGGTGCCCAACAGCTCCTGATTTGGAACAGTAAATGTTCTGAAAGACTGAGCACATGACAGCCCCAGGTGGCAGCTGCTTGGGTCCCAATGTAAGTTTTGTACATGCAGCACAGGTAAAAGTCCTTACAGAAAGCACAGCCATGCAATAAAGATTTGCAAATATGCTGCCAACTGGCCCTTTAGTCCTAATTCAACAAATATGTCCGCAGTGTCAGGAAGATGGTAGTGGTGGTTACCTGGTAACTCCCCCCACCAAATCTCCCTGCTGCCTAATCCCAAACTCATAGACACTTTTATACTCCCAGTTTAATTTTAAGAGTTCAGGTAGGGAAAAAGATGATTGATTTAGTCCCACTGCAATGCAGAGAAACAGGTTAAAGGCCTGATCCTTCATGGTACAGAATATATCCTGTGAGGTGCCCTGTTCCAATTGTTGAGGGCATATAGAACCCACATGACAGGAAGGAAGTCTATGTTAGTAGCTAATGAAGAAACTGGGAACCTGGGTACCAGGATTTAGGATGTGCTGTGTAGCAGTGGACAATTCATGTTGCATCTCTGTTCCTCATCTTACCCAGCTGTTACAACATAGAAATTACTTCCCTTCAGTGGCTCTTGCAAGGGACATGAATAGGTGTTCTGAGATCTTTACATAAGAGGTGCCATAGAAATGCAATGCATTATTCTTAACATACATCTCACATTTGCAGGTTTAGGGCAATATTTTATTTCAAAGTACGACAAGGTAAGAAGTCAGAAAAATATTAAACAGGCAGTGAGAAACAGCTATAAATAAGAAAGAAATACAGTCTTTGGTGCAATAAAATCATGTTATATGGCCCCTTCAAGTTTCAGGGGGGCCCTGCATTGGTTTGGGAATGAGATAATCTTGCAGTTTGGCTTGCATAGAAAAGCAAAATATTTTTTTTAAAAGGCTAGATTTTAAAAAGCCCAAAAGTTAGGAGCTGAGTGGAAAAAAAAAAAATGCCTCTGCAATAAATGTTGGACTCTTTCTTATGTCACATTTATACTGAGAAGAGGGGAAAGGACCTGATTGTTGTCAATCAGCAGGTGTTCCAAAGCATTCTAAAAACAGATGCCAAAAAAAGTCTTTCAGCCTGAAAGGAGCAAGCTTTCAAGTGCTAAGGGAAGGTTCTTGGCCTAGAATTGGTTTGCTCTTTAAAAGGAAAATGTTCACAGGTGTGTTAGGCTTCAGACAGCAGGATGCATCCTAAAGTATTGAGTTTCTCTTGGGGAAAGTGAGGGTCTACCTGTATCAGAGGTTAGTTGTAAGAAAGAAGTCTCTCAATCATACATGGCACAGGAAACAATGATTTTTGCTTTTCTATCCATATCTTGACCAAGGTTCCCATCACCTACTCTGATTGGAAACACATGCACATGCATACAGTGCTGCTCGCAACCCTCCACAGACTCAGAGACCTCTGGCGAACATAGAACAACAATATATCAGCCTAATCTGGCATGGTGGTAAGCACCTCTCTGCACTGAGCAGTACTAGGCAACTCATTGTTTTGTAGGATCCTTCCCATTGTGACCAGATCATGTCCTTCCTAACCAAACTCCATTTTTCAGCCACTAGTATTTGGTAATGAATGTAGAGGATGCAGAACATACAACACATCAATCCAGTGACCTGCAAACAGAGAGAGCCTGCTGATGCATAATGAAACACTTTCAACAAAAAACATTTTGTAGTACTTTGCTCTGAGTATACTGCAGTGACTCAGATGACTACAGCAGCTCCATCAACTGTGGAGGTCCCCAGCATGGCTCTCAGTCATGTTACATGCATTCATTCCAAATACCTTCCCTCCACCCCTACTTTCCTCTTATGATGCTCAAAAAAAAAAAAAAAATCTCACTCCCCACTTATGGACACTGAAGGCCTTCTAAAAAGGATGATGCATATTCTTAATTCATCATTTAGGGGGCTGTTAGAAGATTTTAGTCAGGCCACTTTCCCTTGAGAACACCTCCCCTTAAAGTATGAGCTGGGGTAAGTTGTATTGGTAGTCAATGGAGACACCCTAATTTACATCAACTCAAGATCTGGATCACTGGAGGTATTTGAAGAAAACAAACCTATTGATTGCAGAGAAATGCACTTACATCATCCTCAAGATGATGCATTTGGACATGCGTAGTTGTAACATTTATTCTTGCTTTCTCTACTGCCTCTTGAGAAATGGTTTGGCAGAAGAACAAGTAGACATCTTTATTAATAATAAATAATAATGATAATTAACAATGAAATAGCTTGGCTATTTTTTTTTTAAACCATGTGTCTGCTCAAAGCCAGGCAGTGTAATTCACTGTGTCCACCATGCAGACCTGCATAGTGGGAAGCAGGGTAGTCTAAGGGTTATAGCCCCACACCAAAAATTGGGAGACCAGACTCATCTCATTTCTACTATTCATTCATGCCATTCAGAGCCCTTTTTGGCTAGTATCATCTCTCTTTCAGAAATGGATACAAGAAACCCCAAGATAGAAGCAATAGTTTTTTTCTAAACACCCATTAGTCATAGTTTAAAGGTTATTTCTTTAAAAACTTTCCAAAGTTTCCTTGTTGTTGTTGCAAGAAAAAAAAAAAAATCACTTTTGACTAGCTTATACAAAGATATTAAGATGCCTATATATACAGCTAGACAATTCTGAATCTCATTAGGCATCTAATTATTGGGAGTTAATATATATAGGACTGCAGTATATAAGCGGTCTGGCCTAACGGTTAGACCACTGAGGGAAAGCAGGGGGCTGGGGCTGAGTGCAGGAGCCATACCAAAACCAGAGTCCACAACACAATCCAGGGTCAGGATCTGGGCATCAGATGCCAAGTACCAATCCGAAGGGCTATCCGTAGGGCAGGGCCCGAAAACAGAGGTGAATCAGCATCAGGAACCACGAAACAGATCCACAGGGAAATCCAAAGCCAAAATCCAGGAAGAAGCCAGAAACCAGAGAGTCAGGGACCAGAGTTCAGGAAACAGGTGACTTGGCACAGCACAAGTGCCGACTAGCCAGCTGGTGCTAAATGGGTAGGTGGTGCTCTTAGCAGCCAATCAGGATGCTCACTGCTCGTAAACGGGGGCCGAGTTCATTAGCTGGGGCTTGCTGCAGGTGTGGTTGCTGAGGTACTTGGCCCAGGCTGGTCCACCTGATCAGAGTCCCCGACACCTAGGTACTTCTGAAAAATCCCAGTTGGTGCCAGTCTATATCTTTAGGTGTCTAACCGCATTTAACAGTCTAGCCTATAGTCACACCATGCCTCAGTTTTATTATTTATAAATGGAGATAATCATACTGCATGCTATTGCAGTAAAACTGCAATGCAGGTGCTGAATTCTTCTACAGCAGAACCCAGATCAATTGTATCCAGGTCCTTCACAACCCGCTTAGTTCACAGGAGGCTGTCAAATTAAGGACCAGTCACTCAGATGACTGCTGCTGCTCTTACTTCAAAGGGTCCTGCTTCTCCATTTAGCTGGAGCTCATTGACGGTCCCCCACACTTGGTTGGATGAGTGGCACTCTTGGAAGTAAAAGCTGTGGCAGTCAGCTGGAGCACCTCAGTGGCCCCACACAGCCGATAGCTGCAGTTGTGTGACCCCAGAAGCTTTCAATACATTACAAGGCCTCACCTCTGAAGGTAGATAAGGAACCTAACCCTGGGAATCATCTAGGTTCTACTCTATACACCACATTGATGCCAAACTACCTACATGGTGTCAATGTTCGGGGGGGAGGGAAAGGGGGTTATGTTGCCACGGACATGGAAATCAAAGTTGCAGTCACCGAAAATGAAAAAGAACAATCCAGGCTCTAGCTAACCAGTTCCTGCTCTAAATTACTGATATGCTGCCCAACAAATTAACACTCACCTCAGAGGGCAGAAGCAGAATTCCCTGAACTGTGTACTAATCACTTCCATTCAGAGGGTGAGCACAGACAGAAAGAACCCTAGCAGTAATATGACAGGAGTGCAGGCCTGCTTTGCACACTTTATATACAGAGCTTTCTCTAAGCAAAGAAAAGACAGAATTGAAATAAAACCCTGATCTTAGAAAACAGCCGCTTCTTTCAGCCTTTAGAAGAAGCACAAATATAGATTTTCCCCCCCGCCACTTAGTAAAAATTTGTATAGGGACGATTTGAGAATGTCAACAAGCTGACCCATAATACCAAGGGCCAATTCATCAGCCATACACAGCCTGCATATGTTCACTGAATTCAGTGGGATCCCTCACATGTAGGAAGTTACTCATGCATGTGACAGCTTGTCAACAGTGGCCACGTCTATGTGAGACACTGGCTGTGCAGTCATTACTGCGCAGTAGCATTGCTGAATGACTTTTAGGTGATGCTGACTGCACAGTAGCATCATATCATGCTTCATGCTATGTGACTCTACTGCACAGTAGGAATGAGCTACTGTGCAGTCTGGGTCTCATGTAAACGTGGCCAGTGTACACAAGCTGCATTTTGTATTGGGGGTAGCTAATTCATGCAAGGTAACCTGTGGCAAATACCTAGTGAGGATGAGACACTTCAGCTTTCTCACAAGGTCAACTCAGCAACCCTTACCCAGGCTTGACCTCAGCAAGTTGACTCCACTGCATGGGTGAATCCAGAATCATGGCACTAGTGGTGTACCCACAACCCCTTTGTTTGTATGGCACTCGTGCAGCAAGGAGAGCTCAACTGTGCATGTCACACAGCTAACTGAGGTGTGGTCACAACCCCTTGCTGTGGTCCTGGATGCCAGAGCGTTATCCGGCATGTCGGTGCAGTTCCTGCTGGGTGCTCTTCATGTGCGGTGAGCTCTATGAGCTCACTGGCTGCTCCGTGCAATCTGCCTGGAGTCCCTGCTTTCACGCAGCTCTGGAGCCTGTTTGCTCTTCTCTACCTCCAAATTCAGTAGCAGGGAAAAAAAGGGGAGGAGTGGACTGCACAGCACCCACTGATGCAGCTCCTGAGCCCTCCTTTCCCTTGCTGCTGAATTCACAGGGAAAGGCAAAGAGGAAGGAGGGGAAGAGTGAACAGCAGCAGTCTGCTTGAAAGCAGGGACTCGGAGCAGACACTGCGCTGACCAGCCCTTGAGCTCAGAGCTCCCAGCACACACTGAATTCCCAAAAGGAGCACACAGCCAAAAGGAGGGGTTCAACCATGCTGCTGCACCCCCTCTGAACCTTCCTCTTCACCATAATACTGAAATACAGTGGCTTCACTGTGTAAACATACCTTGGGAAGATTGTGACCCTCTTGTTTGCAGAAGAGAAATAAGAGGTCCTCTAATATAATTGAATTCACCAATATGCATTTTCTACTAACCTCTGTTCATTTGTTTCGTTGTCCTCCCATGATTTGTTTTGTTTTCCTGTTGTGTCTGGCCCAACACCTAGACCCTGAAATGTCTTGGGAAGGGATGGCTTTAATACTTTTCTATAACATGGCTAGCACAAAGGTATCCTAAACTGAAATTCCCTAGCCCTCTGATACTACAAAGTACATAAAATCCATTCCAAAGTGTATTTTTAAAAGCCATGCCATTGCTTCATTATGCAGAACTTGAAGAAAATGCATTGAAGGTTTAATATGTTCAAATCCAGAGCAAAAGACTGTTGAGGAAGAGATGGCTTGAGTCAAATAGGAATAAAATTAAACCATTCTTTCCTAGATTGGTTTCCACCATAGCCTTCATCCCAATAAAAACGAGAATCCGTTCTAGTGACAATCAGTACTCCTGCACAGACTAGCAAGCAGATAGGCCTATCCTAGAAATAAGTACAACCACGAGTGTGTCAAAGGGACTGAGAAAAATCTCTTTCCGGTTGGGAGGTAAACGGCTAAATTAATGAATGGCTGATTGTGGGTTCTCTTTACAATGCATTTTTTCAGATTAGCAACTACTGTTTTATCATTCCTGGTAAAGTTGGTTTAAAGCAGAGGTCAGGTGGTATAGTAGTGTGGCAGGTTGCAGCTCAGATAATTCAGACACTTTTCCATTGTTTCAATGCAACAAGGAGCATGAACCTCCCCTCACCCCCCACCAAATACCCAGATAACAAATTTATAGAGCAGTTTAGCTTATCAGTTTGTATGAGTAAATGGGAACTGACACAGTCCTTAGCATCCAAGACATTAAAATGGTACATATCGTTAAACAAAAATCATCATTGTCCTCATCCTTCCCAAATGCTGCTGAGTTTCCATGCTTTGGAGGTAATGTGTTGCTTGTTATCAGGCAATTTGATTTTTCTTCTCTTCTTTTAAAGGATGCTCATGTAAAAATCCAACAGCATATGAAAATAAGCACAACAGCTGATCACAGTGTAAAGAATGGCTTCATATTTGCCACTACTGGGTTGAATAAGTGCCAATACATGCCAAATAATTTAATACTGCTCCTCTTAACTTATTGCTTGACACTATTTAACATTGATATTTTGGAGATCATGCATTGTTTGTAGCTGAGCAGTTCAGTGGTGACTGCTATTTTGATGTTATTCATAATAACCTGGGCCTGCAGTGCATTTAGGTTAGCTGCAGACTGCAGTGAAGTGCAAAATATCCAAGCTTGGCTCAGAGTCAAGAAAAAGGGTAAGTTAGCCTGCACACATCTCTGTGCTGCTATGTATAGACTGCTTCCCATATACCCAAGCTTGCCTTTTTAAAAGCTAGCTTTACTATACTGCAGTCTGTGGTTCAGACAGTCCCAATAAAAAGCCAATGAGCAATGCAAAATGTGGCCATTTTTTGACAGCCAGTCAATGTTTTCACTGTGGAGACCTCTTTGATAAAGCTTGTCAATACATATATATATAGTAGCAGACCAGGAAGGTGCCACTGGGATAATATAGCTGAGTGTAGCAGGGTATAGGTATACCATGCCATAGGTGACCATGGTACCCCTTGGTGTCCAAAATACCCCTGCCTCACCTAGTCTCACTTGGTCTCCCCAAACTACTACCTAATCTTGCCCCCCCTCCAGCAGGGATGGGGGGGCAGGGGGCTGCAGATCACAAGTAAGGGGCAAGAGCAGCAGGGCTGGCAGGGAAGGGGGCGGGGGGAGACAGGTGACTCTAGGTGGGGAGCAAGGAGCACCTGGGAGGTAGGGGGCTGTGGGTTGGGAGTGAAGGGCTATGCTGAGGAAATGGGATCATAAGTGGGGTCAAGTTAAGGAAAAGGTTGGGAAGCAGGGACCTAGGAACATCAGTCATGGCCACTAGCCTCCCCCATCACCACAGCCAGGCCTTGTGGGCATTACTCAGTCTCCATTCATGAAGCCTTCTGGTTTGGGTACTCAAGTTCCAGCCTCTTTGTCCAGGTTTCAGCCCCCTCAGCTTTAGCCCCTTTCCCTGGCTGTAGCCGTAAGTGGCAAGAGAAAATATTATTTGGGGAGCTGGGTGGTACGGGGCACACCTGCCTGATCCCACTCCTTCCTCCTGCAGGGCTGGCATGCACTGGTGCCGTACGCGCAGCAGAAGAAGAGTGCACGGCCGAGGCACTAAGCATGGCGCTGCAGTGGCAGGATGTGGTGGCAGCACAGGAGCCGCTATCACTGGCCTAGTTTGGTAAGCCCTCTTAGCTCCAGCCTTCCACCACCTATGGTCTTAGTCCACTGGCTCTGGCTGCAGATCCCAGGCCTTAGCTCACTTTGCACTCTTACCCCATGTAAAGGCTCAAGCTGCAGTGCGCCCCGGCACCCCACCGTGTGGCTTCCAAACCACCCCTTATAGCCACTCCCAAGCCACAGGTTGCTTTACTCAATACACTGAACTAAAACTCTAACACTTCAGGGTGTAAATATGGAAAAAGCAAAAATATACTTTGCTGGGTGAAGTGAAATAGCTCACAGCCAAACCATTAACCTATCCAGGTAAACTCACCTACTGAGAAGGGGATTTCTCTACCCCTGATAATGGCCCCTCCTATTCCTGGGCCACAGCTGATCTGCTCTACAAGAGTTTCTTCTTCCCTGACACTCTGGGCCAAACTGTTTCTTCTAGCCTGGAGTCAGTTTATATAATGGACCAACTCCTCCACTGCTCATCAGCTGATCCAAACTCACAGGTCTAGAACAGGAGTTTTCTCTTATCCCTTTTTATCCTCATTCACCTGTGGTCATCTCTACCAGAGGCAGGCCCACACCTGGGATCAGTTTCTTCCCCATCAGCAGCCTCTACACCAATTAAGTCTGGAGCTCAATGCTAGTCCCAGTGCTGTAACAAAGAGCGGGTGAGCAGGGCAACTGCCCTGGGCGTCAAAGCAAAGGGGTGCCAACAGGTGCAATTATGGGGGGGGGGGTGCCCCCCAGATCTGTGTGCAATGCAAGGGTAGGCTGCCACTGCAGGCTTTGCCCTGGGCACCAAACTTCCTTGCCATGGCATTGCTTAGTCCAGAGCTCCATTTCAGGACAGCTTCTGATCAGGCAGCTTGTCTCCCCCATTAGCAGGGGTACTGCCACCCCATTGGAATCCTTCTTTTTTCCCTAACTGAGGTTCTTTTCTCTAGAGGGTCTCAAGCTAAGTCTCTCATCCTACTCTGCAGTAGCCCCCACAACAACTAAGTCCTTGCCCCTTTGGGCCACCAGCATTTGATTCTTAAAGGGGACATGTTGCTTTCTCCTGCTCATCAGCCCTTTCTCTGTAATGGGCTTTGATTCCCCTGTTACACTATGTAACAGCAAAACACATTGTATTTATCCTACCTTTAGATTTCCAAAAGCTATTATTGTCATCCAGACCAAGTCATGCAGCCTAAAAACCAGCTACAGGATAACATCTATTATTGAAATTACTCTGGGAGAGGTACAGGTTCCCATAATGAAATTTTCCAGTAAAATCAAAGATGGAAGATGCAAAAGTAACAGAGGGGCAAGATTCTATTCTGATAGCTCCTGATTTGAGGTCAGCTTCCAGTAATAGCAGGCCTTTGCCTAAGAAATCTTCTAGATCAGATCAATATGAAGATACATGAAAGGAAGGCCTATCTCATCAACATCCATTCAACCGTGTATACCCTGTTCACAGTTAGTGCACCGTGCACCCCTCTACAAGGTCTAAACTAGTTCTTGAATTAAGACATCCACATTTGTTTCTTGTAAGGTGTAAATCCCATTCTCCATCTTGTTTTCCCATTTTTTTCTCCTCTTTTCCTTTAAAAAAATCAGTTTTGAATTCTGTTCTGAAAGCAGTACGTTCTCCAGTCATGCTCACCTCCTCCAAAAGAGGGATCCAGAGCCTTAGGCCAGCTTCAGGAATGTCTTGCCACATTCTTTTTTAAGCTGAAACCTTGAAGTTGGTGCCCTTGGGTTCACAAAAGGGAATGTATCTGCCAAGAAAATATGTGGTCTCAGAGAGAGGTAGATTCTTAGGAAACTTGGACCTATGTCAGGGGAACTATAAAGAACTGAGAACTGGAACTGGACATGCATGTATTTTATAAAGTGGGGAATTATGCATATAGCACAGGGCTTATGCATCCTCTGTGACTGGTGCTACTAAAGAACTGACATGCCATGGGCTGACTAGACAAACCTTTAAGGTCAACATGTTCATGCTTAAATACAATGATTTGCAATAATTCAGCCTGGAGGTTACACTGACATGGATTGCTAGAGACACAGCATCTTCCCACTATGCAGGGTATAGTTTTTCTAGCCAGTCTCACGTGGAAGGCATTTATAGAAGCTGTGGGCCATGGAGTGAGTTTTTTAGCATTAAAACTTTGACTTCAAATTAAAAGGTTCACTGAATTTATCAGATCTCTTATGAACGATTTCTATGGTATTTTACAATCATAATCCCAAACTCCTTGGTTTTACAAGATGCTCTTATTCAGGGACAAGATTCAAGACAGTGACATTACTTGTTTATTAATAAAGTGAAGCCCATTCAATAAGAAATATGGAAAACTGCTAATACCTGGCAGTGAAGCCTCTGTAAAATTAATTCCAGATTTCTCATCTTCTTCTATCATTTAATTTCTAAAGGGGTTTGATACTTCAAGACATCCCCCATATCTGTACTGCTGAGTACAGTCCATTTTCAACCTGGTTTATACCAAATACAATATACATTTATGACTGTGGAACAGGCTGATTCAAGAATATGCCGGCTGTCTTGCAAGCCGTTAAATCTGTTCTCTGGTTGAGAGACCCAAGGTTCATTGTCCAGCATTCTCCAGGTTAGTTTCCCCAAACACCCAGGCCATGCAAATCGATTTAATCAAAAACATGGGAAAACTGATCTTGCCTCAAATAACTAGGGACCAGATGCTATTCTAGTGATTAAGTGCCTAAGTTCTGATTCTTGGGCCCCTACATAAAACCCTGTTTCAGTCCCTGAAAAACTGGTAATGTGTCTTATATGTGCAAGTGCCATCATCTTTGCCTTATGACTGAGTCATAAGCAGCAGGGAAGAAGAGGAAGACCCTCCACCAACCATTTACATTAATGTTTTTTCTGGACTCAAGCAGGGTGGAATAGGATTGAAATTAGGTGTCTGGTAGGCAGAATAGGATCTGTCTGTCTTTTTGCAAGGGATGGAATGAAATATAGACAAAGGATTCCCTATTCAAGTGAAAGGGGGATTTTGTAATGTGCCCCTGCCAGGGCATAGGCACACCAAGGGAGCTCTCTCTCCTCAAAAGATTTGATCTTGGTGCTTTTGCACAGCAAAAAGAACCTTGTGGGCACCTATACACATGCCAGACATCTGCTCCAACATGTGCTAATTGGCTTTATTGAGTCTGCTGGAGCATGCTAATTAACGCACTCCAGCAGCCTCTGCATCACATCTACTCAGAGTCCCCGCACTTGAAAATGGCGGGGGGGGGGCTTGAACTAAAAATCATTGAATGAGCTTTAGTCCAAGTGCCCCCACTGCCATTTTGAAGTGCGGGGCACTGAATACACATGATGCTGGGGGCACTTTAATTAGAGCAGCTCTCAGAGCCACCCCAGAGCATGTGTATAGATGCCCTGTGTTCTCTCCTAGTACAACATGAAGAGTGAACATCACACCCACAACCCATTATGCATGATTTGAGTTCCCCATGTGGTAACATGGGATGAACTGGCTGTACCAAAGAGCAAGCAAACCTTCTTAAAAAAAGCCCTTCCATTTGTGGTAGTCCTTCCTGAGCACTGTAAAAAGGAAAGGGCCAAGATAAAAAGATAGGAGGGAATCAAATGAAGTATAATATAGTTAGAGGGACTTGCTCTCTAAATACTACTGTTTAAAGACAGCCAAAGTAACTCTTCTGTTGTATAAATGGCATTTATTCTGTTTGCCTTGTAGATAATCTAGTGTATCACTTTATAATCCAGTTACTTGGGTAATGCAGCAGTGATTTAGATAAGAATGTGTTTATACAACCAAGTCTGTTGAATAATGAAATTACAGTGAGCTTTCTGCTTGTGTCACATCTGTGTGAGTAGCTGGCTTCTTGTGGTTGAGTACATGCTTGCTGCATAGATGTGTCTTGATAAAGGATAAAGCACTGTTAGATTGCACCTGGTCCAATTTTTCAATGCATTGCTTTTACTGCCCCCTTCCCTAAAGAGGGTCCAATGAGCCTTGCACAGCTAACAGATTGGTATATGACCTGTAAGTCTATATGAAATGCCATTACAAGCAAAAACAAGGCCCACACTGCCATATCAGCATCTGCAGTGCCTCATCAAGTATTTATCAGACCATTTGAAAATTTCCACAGGCCTCTAGCATTATTCCACTGCCAGAATTTGCTTATTATAACCTGGCATGAAAGAAACAAGCAGCCCATAAGGTGACTGGTGGCTGAAACAGAAGGAGGTCTTATCAAAGCTCTGCTTTCTACGCTAAAGGTTATGCCTTTGAGTGGATGATTTCTAGTAGGAAATCTAACATTATGGGAATTCATACGCTTTCTCTTTCAAGCCTTCCTTCTTTGTCCATGTTCTATCAATTTTTGGTGATGATAGGAGAACAGATTTTTTTTGCCATGGTGCACTGTGCATCTGAGGAACACTGATTTGAAGCATGTGAAACATGCTTCTAGGTGTTATGCTAGGAGGCTTCCTTCCATTTTGTCTGGGTACAGCTGGGAGTGATTCAAAAGCCACATGCAAACACCCAGGACTTTGAGAAAGCTTAGATTTGCACTCAGTGTCATAATCCACACCTGGTCCTACAAGGGACCAAACCAAAACTCTAGGAACTTAACTTCAATTGGAGATCAAATCTTCAAGTATACTTCAAGGAGTCTTTTTTAGAAGAAAAATCCCCCATTTTGAATTTTTTAAAAAATGGGACAGGGTAGGGGCAGAAGAAAATTACATAGCTCTTCTACTTGGAGCTAAAATGTGTCTCTGTTTTGCTTCATTTATTATGTGGACGGAAGATCCTGTCAACCCAGAAATAATGCCAAGTGTTTACACTTTAATGGAACCCAGGGACCAATTAACAATACAGAAAACCACCAGGCAGAGTATTTCTTAATGTAACAGGAGGGAAATCTTACATTATTGCTTTCCCCCCTTTCTTAAAACAATGAGCAAGTGCTTTGTCAAGGATTTCTCAATAGTAATCTTTATTATCTGAAAGGTCTACCACTCCCCATTTATCAAAAGGCTTCTGGACATGACACAGCCACAAAATCCTTTTCTTTCATTGCAAAGAATATGCCAAAACGACTTTAAGTTCTGATCTTCAGTTCAGGGATGTCAGAATCTACCCTCTACTCCCAGTTCCTTTACTGCTGACTTCTGAATGGCTTGATGAACGTTGTGCACTTCTTCCTGACTCAAAGTCCTCTCAAAGTGACGGTAGGTGATACGATAGCAATGGCTGACCTTCTTTGTCCTAGAAAACATAAATCAAAGGAGAACTAATCAAAATAGGTGCAAATACACATATTTCACTTCAAAGGTAAAGGCTTCCTCATCAGGACATTGTTTCTTTTGCTAGTTATTTAAATTATCAGTGGGCATGTCTAGACAAGATGTTATGTCACCGTAGCGATGAGTTACATTGCCGTAGCTCATCGCTACAGCGATATAGCATTTAAAAATAACCGTGCACCGCCAGGACAGTGCAGTACCAAATTCGCAGTCAGGGGCAGGTGTAGATGTGCCCACTGTAATGCTACAATACACAATGCAGAGACAGCGGGTAATTTAAATTTACATTTTTTTCTTTTCTCTCTTTCTCATCACAATATGCTTAACAAAAAAGAACAATCCCTTCCCCCCCCACACCAAAAAAAAAAAAAATAGAATACACAAGAACAAAGGTAGTATATGAAGTTTTATTTATTGTCACCAGGTTTCAAATTTTTAGAAAACATGACATGCCGGCACTCCTGCACCTTACAAGGTAGACATTGTGGGGTTTCTCGGCACTCTGACCAAAAATGTTGCTTATTCCTGTGCTAGGGTGACGTGTCTCACAGGTCCCTCTCATGTTGGGCCAAACCAGTTGTATGATTTCCTTGCTGCTCTTACTACTCCAAGTGGTTTCATGATTTTCTGAACACAAAGAGAAAAAACTGCTTTTTAATTCAGACTCTTACACTCTTTTCAGTTCGAGGAAGTAAAGAAATGAAGAAAAAAACATGAAGTCTCCACTAAGGAGAGCAGGAGGAATGCAAAAAGATATGCGGAATAGTATTAACATTCTGTGCCCAGCGTGACACAGCAGCTGCTTCACCCTGACCCTCGTACCTAGCAGGAAGACCCCTTTGCATCTGAAGGCATGGCACTCAGGAAAAATAGAATGACGTCTGCTTTCATTTACAGAGCTCCATACACCACACCAAGCCCCTCCTAATCCATACCTTCCTGTGATGTCACCGTACATAACATGCCTCCTAGTATATGATCTGGTAGTTGGGCAGTGCGACACAGGGAAACCAATGAACTGGGTGGGATTACTTTATTGCAAAGAGAACTAGAAATGGAACTTCCTGTATTATCACGTGCGTCTTCTAACAGTGTAAATTAAGGCCAATGATACTAGAAAGAGGCAAGGGGAGTGAGTTCAGAATTGCTGACAGGTGTCTTTGACGAGAGAGACAAGAGGGAGGAAGAGGTTATGGAAACACTTAAGAACAAAAGAAAAAGAGAGAAAGAGAGGTTAATGTAGGAGAGGAGCAAAATTATATACTGAGCAAGAGAGTGTGACAGCTTTGTGAAAGGTCAAGACATATTGTGTAAACTTGCAGTGAATGATCTCTACCAGAAACATACAATAGGACACAGACTATTTTTACAGCTACAGCACTTGTCTTACTCGACTTAAATATTCTAGCTGCAGTTACAGTGTGATTTTTATTTTTAATTTCAAACCAAACATAAACTATTGGTACTCCAAAAGGTGATCTATGAGATTGGGTGAAAGGAAAATTCTGAGAAAGATCCTGAAGACGCATGTAAGAATTAAAAAGAAAATTGGGAGCAAAAGCTATTGAATACTGGAAAGATCTAGGCTACTAGGCTAGCAAAATTTTGCCTTTAAATGGTTTTAAAGAAGTCTAGCCAGTCTCTGGTCAGGTCTATACTGGAAAAATACATCACATTAAAAATCATGTTAAACAAAACACTTCAACTAACATCATGGCTATGTCTTCAACCTCAGAATTAGGATTGTTTTTACATCAAGACAGCTAGCTCACAAGAGCCATCTCAATGTAAAAATTGTAGTGGAGATGAGACCCGGGTATTTTTTAACTCAATGTCACCTCAACCCTATTCTGCCTGCGTGAGGTTTACCTCAGTTAGCTGCAGTGAAGTAGTGTCTTGTCTCCACTAGGATTTTACAGCAAGACAATGATCTCAAGTTAGCTATCTTGGTGTTAAAACAACCCTGGCTTTTGCAGTGAAGTCACAGTCTAAATTAAATATGACTTAGCGCCTAGCCCAAGGAAGAACAAGTTCCATTTTAAAATGTGTTAGCTAACTGTGGTTACCTTAAAATCCCTCGGCCACATTCTTGCAAGCGCTGTAGGAATGTGCCTTTATAAGGGGTTTAATTAAGAAGGCAGCACTCCTGCAGTCCATTTTTGGAAAGATGTTGAATCCACATCTAAGCAGTCCATCCTGGATTTGGTTTTTGGAGAAGCCAACAGATAGGACAGCAAAGCTGACCTTTGATAATGAGGATAATGCAATGTGATGAGACAAAGGTGGGTTTCAAGGGATACAGTTACATTGGCTAAATGTGAACTGCCTTGAATATCACACAAAATGGTTTACAATTGGTAGAACGTACCAGCAACTATTCCTGCCTCGTGGGGGCATTTTTCAACTTCATTAATAACAATTTGTTGGTAAAATGTTTTGAGATCTTTGTCTGAATGACTCCTTAGAAACAACACAATTGTGAGCCTGCACTTGAAATTCTGTCTACCCTGGCAAAACATATCCCATTAGAGAGCATTTGCACATTTTAAAATGCTGTGAACATTTTAATCGTAGCTCTTTCTGTTAGTGTGGACAAGATCAAGGTTGGAAAATGTGGTAACTGGTTTTGGTTAATCCCCGAGTTGAAGAAAACACTTTTCCTTGGCCCATAAACTCAGGCTGTCCTTCCTAAACTCAAGCCACTTACCTAATTTTGTTGAGCAGTTCATTCAAGAGACAGAAATTAAATAGGTCAGTACGTGACTTTGCTAGTTTTTTTGAGTGTTGTGAAAGATGTGCCATCTGAAGGGAATTAAATAAAAAGAGCCTAGATGCCTCACAAAGCAGCTCAGAAAGCAGATGGAGCTGAAGCTAGAATTAGTGGGGGGAAATGGGGAATACAAGAGGGACTGAATTAACGAGGGAATCATATTTACTGTATTATAGATTTTTAAATTTTTTACTATCCAACACCGCAGTAACCATGAAACCACATAACTAGCATCAGGTTGACAATTTTGCTTGCGATCCCACGCTTTGTAAATGAGACGTTTCCACTTAGAGGGAAGGAGAATGAGAATTAAGGAAAAAAATGTTGCATCAAGACCTGCAAAAGAAACACAGAGAACCGAGCATAGCACTTAATCAAGTCAATCCCGCACATAATTTTGGAGCCCTTCAATGCAGGAGCTGTAGATCTGTATTTCAAGCAGCTGAAAATACAAACCAAAAAACTGGGAAGGCAGTTTTGCTAGGTAAACAAATGTAGAAGATTAACATTGAGTGCCTTGGACATGCTTTACCTAAACTGCACCTTTAGACAATTCCATGTGGTTTAGTCTCACAGGCTCTCTCTCTTTTCGTTAGGCTTTAATTGATCTTAGTGTCACAGTCTACTCTGCACCAGCCTGCAGCTTGCAGGTAATGAAACACAGTAAATACAGTGAAGCACTGCTCAAAGGAAAAATGTAGCAGGCGTACAGTGATGTATTTTGATGCCACAAGAGAAAATAAAGATAGAGTCAATGAACAATACTGAGGTAAAACAATACCTAATATTCTTTGGTGTGTTTTAGGGGAAAAAGCTTTGCCTTATGGATTTTCAGGAACTGGCATCTCCTTCAATTGTTGCAGCTTTGCTTATCCTCAGGCTAGGTTCACTTCATGAGGCTACTCTGAAGGTCAATATGATCTATTTTGATACTGTGGTATCAAAGCACTGCATAAAATAAAGGGACCAGAGTCTTCTTATCCCTACTTAAGAATAACTCTAATGGAGTCAATAGAAAACCAGTGTGAGATCAAGATCCAGACAAAGGAGTAGATAAATCCACTGTATAAAAACATGTTATGCAAGCAAAACCAGAATTACAGCATTGCCCCCATCAGACAGCATTTATTGGAGGATGGTCTGAGTAAAGGTTGATTAGCAATCTATTTGACCACGCAAGCTACCAACAACAAAACATCTTCATATACCCAGCATCTGGTTAACCTGCCTCAACCATTAGACAAGAACACAGCATGAAGGATTAGGCACTCAAAGAACAAATGCCAGCAGTTATCAACCTGTACCACTGTAAAAAAAAGGAAAAACGTAGCAGCAGCATATTTATACACAAGTAATTGTGCTCTACTTTCTTTCCACAATGTATCCTCCTTAAGTAAGGCAATTGGTATGGAGAACTCCATAGCTACCAACTGTGCATATCTGGGACAGAGATAATACAGAGTCAGACATTAAGATTTATTTTGGGGAAGAAGAAAGAAAAGTGGATAATCTCCCCCTGTGACAATGTGAACAAAGGAATACTATCATTCACCAATGCTACTCACTGCTTTTTCTACCCCTTCCTACACAAATAATTTAAAGTGAGAGTTCTATACATAGAATAACCTGATTAGGTCTATATTCCTTTCATGGTTTTAGAAGTGAGCTGCTTTTAGGATTTTTTTTCTGGGTCTCCTAATTCCAGCATCAGCCACAGTAATCCATGCCCTCTGTAAAGATTTTTCATTTCATTATTCCAAGTACATTTTCACTTTGTACACCATGAGTATTGCAAATAAGACATTGCAGAAGCTATGCTTTAAATACTTAAAAATGTTGTAGACATTAGGTAGAGAAAAGAAAGTTCCATTTTGTAGATGAGAGTACTCTTCCAGGACTCAGATGTGGAGAAGATGGAACTGCTCTATCTCACAGAGAACATCAAAGCTACTGAGCATCTTGCAAAACTTCTAGTGTTGCATCACATAAGTTGAAACTACTCTTCAAACCTAGCTCATGTTTCAGAACTGGATAGGACTGAGACATTAGAATGGAAGGCTGGAAGATGTTTAGGTGCAATTATATTTAGTGCTAATAGAAACTGGCTAACCTTTGGAAGGGTTTCATTCTTGAAATTCAGAAAGAACAGTTATTCTATGTTGCCTATAGCATTTCATAACCTACCTTTATATCTACTTCATACCTGGAGTTCAACCTCCACAGAGGAGGAGCAAAGAGATTGAGTTAAGGTCTGTAATGTTTTTAAGCTGAGCTCTTGCAGTTATCAGCTCTCCCTGGTATCAAAGACATTTGGTATTTGTTCCCACCACACAATTTACAATGTAGTTGTGTTTGGGGAGGCAAAGGAGATAGCATATGTGTGGACATGCGTGTGTTTGCATGTGCATGTGCCAGTTTAGTGCCTCTAAGGTCTGGAGCTTTCACCCATCCGGGAGTTCAGGTTGAAGGTGTTAGCCAAACCAAAGCTGCTTTTTCCATGCACCTTACTCCTATTTCTTTAGATTCCAGCTCAAAAGAAAACACAGTCATGCTATCAAATACTACAGAGAAAAATGTAATTGCTCTTTCCTCTCCCTTCATGTTTTCAAAACCACATCCACCACTACTGTAGTAATCACAACTGCTATATGTCAAACTGTAAATTTTAACTTGACAAACAGTGCTCTTTGCTAGGAACCGCTAGGAACTGCATCATGGAAAATGGCAAAAGGCTTGTGTGATATACCATGCTGTCACTGGCAAATAATTCAATTACCATAGTAATATGCATGTAGGATATAACATCCAGTAATTCACTGAACAAAAGCCCTTATCCAAAGATGCACTCCCATCAGTTCTTTCAAATGCTAATATGCCATTTCTCTGAAAGCAGCTCGTGTCCTGTAGTGTATTTTGAAAAATGGGCACATTTTTATTTAAAGTGAATTTGAGGCTGGGGAAAGGCATTGGATTAATAACCATAGAAAACAAAATTCTCTATGAAATTCAGATAGAATGGGACATAGTGGGTGCATCTACACATGCCCCTATGGTGCTGTTGTTACTGCGTTGTCATTTAGTACTTCTTTCTGGAAGTATTAATGATGGTGCAGTAACAGCCTGTACTGAGCCGTGCCAGCAGCAAACAGTTATTTTAGCTACTATGTCGCTGTAGCAATGCGCTATACCGAGGGAACGCATTGCTGTGACAACGTAGCAGCGGCATCATGGTTTTTAGCATCACGTGTAGACGCTCCCAGTCTCCCTGACACTGACCTTTCAACATCACTTAACCCTCGTCTGGTAGGACAGTTCAGTTTTCAAAGGCCCAGCACAGCACTGTTAACATAGTCAACAGAGTTGACTATTGTAATGATTTTTTTTTTTTTTTTTAAGTGAGTGGGTATAACAGAGCCAGGGGTTCCTGTTACTTCAAGAGAAGGACTGCAGCAGAAAGGGCTCCAGGCAACTGAACAGGGATTATCTGTGGAAGAGAAGGCAGAAAAGGGGGCAACAGCAGCCTAGGTGCAGTAAACTGAGATAGCACATCTGTGGCCTGACGGCAAGAAGAGCTCAGGAGCTACAAGCCTGGGTTCCTGAGGCAGAGGGGCAGAGAAGCCTGGAGTGCTGCATGGAGGAGAGCTCCCGCCAGCTCAGGCAGGCAAGGGGTATAAGCTGCAGGTTATATCAGGTACCCCAGGGGCTCAGAGGGAGCTAATGAGCTGGGAGGAGGCTGCTGCTGCTGTAGTATGATGACCCAGAGGAAGCTTTGAATGTTTTATTTAAAACAGCTGCCTTGCATTATTAGTTGCAGTTTTGTTGCAGGATGTGGCTATTAGGGATGGAAAGGAGGCCACAGGGATGCCTGAGGAGTATGCCAGGTTTTGAGCCTCACCAGGGGCAGGGGCACAAGAGAGGGGCAGCCAAAGCCAGTGGGCCTAGGCTAGCAATGGAGATGACAGTCTCAACAGGCAGAGTAACCTGTAGGCTAAGGCTGAGAAGGCGAATGGTGACAGAGTGACACCTGCAAGGCAGGGGCATGGTTATAGGGGCAGCCAGAAACCACAAATAGCTCATAAGGTGACCGGTGCCCTGATGCACTAATAGGGCCTGGAGGGCCAGGCTGGAGTGTTCAAAGGGGCAAGGTGGAGCTGGACTGAGCTTACTCTGGGACTCTGGGGCAGCTTCCCTTTCACACTGAAAATAAGTACATCGAGGTGTAGCAAGCAAGAAGGAAGGGAAGGTATCCCAAGGAGCCAGAGTTAAGGGCAGGAGTTGAGTGGTGGCATCACAGCAGCCCTCAGAGGCCAGGATCTGCTACAGTGGGATACTTACCCACTAGAAGCTGGACTGGGATCACTATTAACTCATTTCACAGTCTTCAGAGATAAAAAGGCTTTCTCTGTTCACTGCTAACTTGGTTAAATTTGAATTGGTCAACCAGAGTTATCTCTCTCCATCTCATTACCAATCCCTGAGCTGCCTAGTCCTTTTCTTATCTCAAGCCCCTTGTACATCAAATTCTTAATCTAAGGCCAAACTTCAAATACTGAGGCATGCATCACATTATTGAGAGAGAGGAAGAATGTATGTTACATCAAGTTTAACTGCCATCTAGTTAAACTAAAAGGAGCTAGCTTCAAAAATGCCCACATTCTGAAAAATTCCAGATTCTTAATCAATAGCAAGCAAAAATGTTATATCTCCAGGAAAATATGTCTGAATGACAATCTATTATTTGAGTACACTCAACTATGATGAAGTTTTGACTCAGATTTCCCATTTCTGCATAGCCATATCATTTAACTATTTAGGTACTGAGAGAGACATATTTGTCTTTTTGGCTGCATAAAAACAATGACTTTACCAGAACACCACTAGAACAAAAAAAAAACCAAACAAACCCTCTCAGCTGCTGGATCTATTCTATTGAAAACACAGGGGAACAATCAAATATGTTATGTGTCCATAAACATCAGTGCTTTGGCTGCCAAAACTCTTTCTCCCCCATTCTCCCAAATCATTATGCCTCACTGAAAAACTCTAGCAGATAAAACAGGAAGGCAGGAAACTATATCATCGGTGGTGGAATATCCATTCCAGGACAGATAAAAGCAAAGGGAACTCCTCATAAACATATACCAATCTGCACAAAAAGTAAAAATAATTTTTTTGTTGCCTGGTGCAATGTTAGTTTCCACTGGCCTTGCTATCTGATTCTGGATCCAGTTCAAAATCCTAGTCCTAATCTAGAAATGCTCAGGGCAGACTGGAGGCTGGATATCATAGAACCTGTCTCAACATCAGTACTTAATACAGCTGTGACCATCAGGCATTTGTTGTGCCTAATGGTTATAGCAGTATACATTTCTGATAGGGTAACTATCTCTAAGCTATTGAGGCTGAATCTCAGAAGCCAGAAGTGAAGTCTACAATGAACAATCCTTTAACATGGCATGTGATCACACATGAGATCAAGACTTTCCCAAGCCTGCCATGTTGAGCACATGATGTGAAGTTCCTACTTTTCCTCCAGGACTTCACGCAGTGAGAAGGAAGAATAATATACAGGCAGCACAATAGTAAGAAATAACAGACAAATCCCCAAAATCACAAAATCTACCAATTTAGCACCATCAAACATAGTGGCAAATAAGAATACCTTTGATTAGGGTATGAAACACCTTTAATTTTGCACTTGAACCTAGATAACACAATGGTTTAATTGTGAGAGAGGACGAGAGAGAGAGAGAGAGACCCATCATTTAGTTACCAGCAGGGCCAAATCACAGTTCATATGTGCACTGTCAACAAGTGGCCTTGTTCTTCCTAGGCCTGGTCAAAATATCCTGTCTAAACTGTTTTTCCTATAGAAAACCGAGCTTTCAATACAACTCAAATCTTCATTTAAAAAATGTCTGCATTGTGAAGGGGGGAAAGAAATAATTTTTTAATCATCCAGAAGTTGAACACTTTACAAAATAATTTGATATGAATATGCTGCTATAGGGCCTGATGCAAACTACTGTTCACTTACCTTACATTCCCATTCTCCTTTATGGTCTGTCTCCTTGACAAAAACTATGAGTGTGTCTACTCAGTGAATTTACCAATCTCTGACAGTGGTGCCCTCAAGCATGCTAAGCAGCTGTGTGCAGGCGGCCTCCTAACCTGGATGGACCACATTAACAAAGCACTTCAGGCAGGCTAATTGACCCTGTCACTCAGCAGTGCTAATTGCCTGCCTGAAGCTCTGCGTGGGCACAGCCATATTACTTCTGGCTCAGGACTATGCTGTACATGGAACAGCATAGATGGCATGTTTGAGGGCACTGCTATCAGGCATGCTAAGTTTGCAACCCAGCCACAGTCCCAGTCCAACCAGGACGCTCATCGTATAGCAGAGACTGGAAGCATGATATATCTGAACCCCAAGACCATGTTCAGATGAGCACGGTCGTGTGGTATGTGGTGCCACAGACATGTCTACCTACTGAATGCTGCACATTCAGCTGTTCTCTGCACTGCAAGGGAGCAGCCCGGGGACAGTTTTTGACCCCTGGATATCCAGGGGTCAAAAAAACACGTGCAAAAAAAAAGCGGAGCGGCACACGCAGGGGCAGCATGTGCTGCTCAAAACGGGAGCCTGGCTGTAGCTTCACTGGCTGCAGGCCAGGCTCCAAGTGGCAGGATCGCCACTGCTGCAGCTCCAGCAGGCCCCCAGGTAAAGGGACAGCCCAGTGCTGGTCCCAGCTTCCCCTACTCCACCCAGGGTAATCTGCCACATACCAGAGGGTGTGTGGCACAGGCATTCCCTGGGGACAAGCAGCACAAGGTCTGCCTCGACCACTTGTCCCCAGTGAACCAAACGTCCACGCTCGTGTGGATACGGCCTAAATGGAAGCATCCTGAATCAAAATTGTGGGAGCTATGATGGGCATTAGGCTCAAAGGAGTTCTGTTAGACCATTACCACAGCACCCACTAAGAGGAGGCTGGTACTGAGGTAGGACAGGACACAACCTATCTTCCAAGGATAGTGATGGCATCCACATTCAATCCTGCAGAGTTCTTTCATTTGTATAAAGCGCACCTCAGTTCAGGAGATATTCATGACTTGTGCAGGGGGCTGGACACTGTGTGGTCCTCTCTCTGAAAATAGCAGCATTGCAAGAGCTCAAGGCATTTGAATTGCTATGTCTCTGGACCTGAAAGTGACATCCCATCTCAATAATTTGAACAAATCCTACAAGAGAGAGGGAGCTGGCCTCCTTCAAATGCCATATGAAGAATTTATAAAATGTGAAGTGTGATACTTATTCAGTCCTTCTGAATAAAAGATCAAAGAAAAAAGGTATAAATATTTAGCAGGACTTTTTTTTTTTGCTAGCTACATGTTAATACTAAAGGCTACAAAAAGTATTACTAAAAATAATATTGCTGTCAAATTAAAATGCATCTGATAATGGACTAAAAAGGGAATTTATAAGAGAATTTAAAACAATTCGTGCTCCTGAGAAAGAAACTGGGATAGATCAGAGTGAAAGCAGGTACCTAAGCATTTTTTATTAAACAAAACTCCACCCATTTGGTTAACTCTAGAAGCAAAGTGACAAACTTGAAAAGAATTCAGCCCAAAACTGTCCCATGGCTGTAAATAATAGGGAGGAAAAAAAAAAAAAATCGGTCATTTCCAGCAATAGAAGAACAACAGATTTCTCACGAACAGAAACCAAAAGCCTAGCTTGACCAAAAATGGACAATGATTGTTACAGGCACCACAGCTGCACGGATTCTGTTTAGAGGTTTCACCCCTCATTGATCAATGGGTGCTACACCCTGAAATACCTTGGAGGATTTTGGCCTAAGTCTCAGTTTACGGGCCCAAGATCATACAGAAAATGTGTGGTAGAACAGGGAACCAGAACTCAGGTCTCCAAAGTGCCAGCTACTGTCTTAACCAGTAGATCATCCTTCCTCTCTGCAAGCTGAAGAGCGGCTTGTGGACAAGATGGGATGCTACAAGGGCACAGTTGTCTACCCAGGAGCAAAAGGTGCAAGGGTGGAGACAAATCTGGGATTGTTGGTAGGTGCCACACTCATCCCATACTTTTAATTTATCATAAAGAAAGATGGAAGAAAGAAGCAGGAGCCAGTATGTTAAAAGGATCACAGAAGCAGAAAAAAAGAAAGCGTTTCAAAACTGAGAAGACATTTAGGTTAAAAGAAATTCCTTTGACTTTTTAATATAAAAACAAAAGGGCAAAAACATTTGATCTTGGATAGCCAGAGCATTTCCCTAGCTCTCCCCTCAGGGCATCTTACCCATCTTTAGGAAAGAGGACAAAATGTTCATAACTGAGGATTCTTTCCCTCATCAACTGAGCTTCTTTGGTTCTTGCAAATGGAAAATTTGCAGCAAAAGACAATAATGAAATGGTGTTTTCAGCCGACTGTATTATTTGTTTATTTAATGATCACTTTCCTCCCCATTAAAGAAAGTATTATTTTTGTTCTCCCAGAAAAGGAATTTTTCTTAATGGATATTAGGTAACCACATCTGGTCTTGAACTAAAGCGATTTCTCTCTCTGCTAATACTTTCCTTCCCTGAGGACAATTTTTTGTTTCCACAGAGCCAGGCACAAGAAACCTGCCCTGATTGCTTCTCTGACAGCTGCTGCCTGGGGAGGATAACTCAGGGTATGGAAGACCTAAGGCCAGTAGGTAGACTACTTACTGCTTGCACTCAGCAAAACAATATCTAGCTGCTAAACATTCCTCTTGCTGTATCCTGTTTATCCACCATTATATAATGCCTTTATTCCCAAGGAACCCATTTCTTGCAGGCAAGGCTCATCTTTTTGTTTTTAACTGAACAATGAGAAAGGGTGGAAACCATGAGAGCTCCACTGACTACTGTTATGACAATTCATATCAGTGAGGATATGAACCGAAGTCTGGTGAGGTACTTTAAAATATAAAGCAGCCCCAAATTCCCCTCTTCTCAGGCATACACACAAGTGCCTCAGACAAGGACCTGATTTTGTTTTAGAGGGCAAGGTGAAGAGAAAAGCTTTTGAAAGGGGAAACAGCCCGGTGTCAGCTGTGACAGGAAATAGAAAATAAAATAATCAGCAGTTAGCTGGTGAAGCCGTTAGAGGTGAAAGATACATGGATCTTGGTGTCTGGTTCCACATTCATAGTTTCAGAGCTGTTAGGGGCTGGAAGGGACCTTACAGATCATTGGGTCCAGCCCCCTGCGCTTGGGAAGATCGCTTCAGAATAGACATAAGGAAAAACTTCTTTACAAGTCAAGTGCTGAGGGTTTGGAACAGGCTCCCCCCAGAGGTGGTACAGTCACCCACCCTGGCCATCTTCAAAAAGCGTCTTGACGCCCATCTTGTTGGGGTCATCTGATCCCAGCAGTCTTTATATTTGAAATATGCATGGGAAATTATGGAGCCTACCACAGTAGTCATTTGCTCATCA